>NW_027642793.1:0-28681 GCF_032717465.1 Coenobita brevimanus | reverse complement strand
ACACAAAGTGGGTGGATGATGGGCGTCCCCACCTACCTCATATATGACCCGCATATATCCATGTTTAGTTGACAGTTTGTTAGTGTTGTCACATGATACCTCTCAGTAACAAGACATTGTGTGTGTTAAGGATGAGGATAATGGTCACAGTCCTCTTAGGTTTTCGCTCAGGGAGTTTATAACACTGTGTAACAACAAACTTGTTTATTCATTTGTTTTTGGTCTTGATAGACTCAGTTTTCCACGCTGATTCCAATGGTGTATGTTTTTGCTTCTCTGTCTCTAGGTTGTTGTCAACATAGACAATTGTTTATTTCCACTCTTGTTGCTGTGCACTGATGTATGGCTGACCATGAGGACATCGTCAATGATGGAGGGGAATGTGATGATGAATCATATGTTGGAGAATGTTCTGGAGACACTCCACACTTCCCCAATCAGCAAGAACTGGACGACTTGGTCCAGAGATTTAGGGCTCACCAAGTCCAATGCTAAGCTCCTGGGTGTCAATTCTAAGTGAATGGAACTTGTTGGATACCAGTTGCAAGCTGAAGGTATAGGAATCATACAACAAGCTAAAAATAATTTCATCACTCCCTAAATGCTCTCAACTCTCTAACTCGAATTCTTCCCATTCCTTCTGGCACCTTGCCAAAAACCTTTCTAACAACTTCACCTCATCATCCTTCCCTCCTCTTTTCTATTCTGATGGCTCTGTAGCTATTTCTTCTACTGATAAAGCAGATTTCTTCACTTAGATTTCTCCTCCAATTCCACCTTAGACGATTCCAGTGGTGTTCCTTCATTACTTCCCCTCTTTGACTTCCTCATGGCTGATATTAAAAATGTCTTCAGCTGTTGTAGTTTCTGCTATCACTGGCCTTAATACTAACAAGGCATATGGGCGTGATGGAGTCCCTCCTGTTGTCCTCCAAGAACTGTGCTTCTGTGCTTAAACCTAATCTAGGTAAACTCTTTCGCCTTTGTCTGTCAAATTGTACCATTACTTATTGGTGGAAGTTTGCTCTCATTCAGCCAGTCCCAAAGAAGGGTAACCATTCCCAACCCTCAAATTATCGTCCAATTGCTTGCATCCTGTGTCTCAAAAGTTTTCGAGTCATTTCTTAACAGAGTAATTTTGAAGCATCTTACCCATCACAACCTTCTTTCTGATCGTCAGTATGGGTTCCGCCAGGAACGCTCCACTGGCGATCTTCTCACCTGCCTTTCGGACTCCTGGTCATCCTCCTTCCGGGACTTTGGCGAAAGCTTTGCCATGGCACTTGACATCACAAAGGCTTTCGATCGGGTCTAGCATAAATCTTTAATTTCCTAACTGCCCTCTTACGGTTTTTTATCCCTTCTATCTGTGGCTTCATCTAAAACCTTTCTGATCTTTCTATAGCTGCTGGTGTAGACGACCATCGTTCTTCTCCTAGACCTATCAACAGTGGTGTTTCTCAGGGCTCTGTCCACTATCATAACTCTCTTCCGTTTATTCTTGCATCCTTGTGTTCTAATCTGTACATCTAATCCTATCCACTCATGCGTGATGATTCCACCTTACACCTTTGGTCAGTTCCCACAACATCCATCTAAGCAGTTGCTTCAACAGGCTGGGGATGAGAACATGGTACACCTGATATCTGAGCATGGCTCATACTTTCGACTGAGATATAAATAATCTCGTTGTTTATAATGCATCGTAAAACTCATTTTTTACACCTATCAACCCGACATAATCTTCTACAGGAATGCCCACTAATGTTTAATAATATCCAGCTCAACCCACCATCATCCCTGAACATTAGCAGGGTTTCATTCGCAGGACTTACCTTGGAAAGATCATACTGCATCTCATGTACAAACCTGTTTCCAAAAGATTGAATTGTACTTAGCTGACTCCATGCCTTCTTTAACTTTGCACAGTTGTTGACTTTATATGCGGGTTTTATTCGCACGTTTAAGGTACAACTCTTATGTTTGGGGAGGCTCCCCACATACAGCTCTTTTCA
The DNA here is from genome assembly GCF_032717465.1 of Coenobita brevimanus. Taxonomy (NCBI): domain Eukaryota; kingdom Metazoa; phylum Arthropoda; class Malacostraca; order Decapoda; family Coenobitidae; genus Coenobita; species Coenobita brevimanus. The sequence continues at coordinate 26,666 of NW_027642793.1, read as the reverse complement.
ATGGGGTGGAGTCAAAGGCTTTTCGTATCATCAACTCTCCTTCTCTTACTTCGCTCCCTTCTACCTCTGTCTCTTCACCGCACCGTTGCATCTTTATCTCTTTCCTCTATCGCTTCTTCAATGGCCGCTGCTCCTCTGAACATCTTCTTGCATCCCTCCATCTCTATGACAGTCACGTAGCACCCTTCTAGCAACAAACTCTCATGCATACTTCTCTTCGCTCTCTGATGCACAGAGTTAGCCGTTGCTCCTAGTCACTGCATTTATGCAACAGGTTTACTCTGGAGCTGCCTCCCTCTGTCCTGTATTTCCTGCTTCCTATGATCTCCAACCTTTCCAAGATAGATATTATTGGCATCTCGAAATGAATGGATCTTGACTTTGGCTCTCTTTTTGTACCGTTTCTGTTCTTTTCTTGGGAAGGAACAGTTTGTGAGCCCCTGGCCTTTGGTTTCTTCTTTCTTACGTTAAAAAAAATTTGCATCTTTCTTCAAATTTTTATTTGAAAAAGCTCGTTTGTTTGTTGTTGTGATGTTAAGGGTTTGTTCCATACCATAGAAGTGGTTTGCAAGGCCTCAGACCCTGGCGACTCTTTGTAGAGCGGTTCCGTGACAGAGACCTAAAAGGTGTACTTTTGCATAGTAATGGCAACCAACTCCCATTAATTCCAGATGCACATTCTGTGGAAGAATGTGAAGATTTGTCTGACAAAAACACCATGCACTCAGATCCACAATTGGGAGATTTCTAGGGATGTCAGAATGCTTTCATTTGTGCCGTTGCAGTGCAAGGCAGTTATACGAAGTATTCATGTTTTTTATGTTGTGGGACAGCTGGAGCGATGCAGAACATTTCTTGAAGAAAGACTGGCCTCTCTGGAGTCTCACACCTGAACTCATTGCCAAACATTCGGAGAACTCACTAATCTCCAGACAGAAGGTATTGCTAACGCTGCTACACATAAAACTCGATCTTGTGAAACAGACATTCGTGAATGCTATCAATAACTATGGCAATGCGTTTCTGCATATCAGATCAATGTTTCTGAAGCTAGGCATTGGCAAAATTGACAGCTAGCATATTCACCAGGCTGGAAGTTCCAAGGCTACTTGCAAGTCGTGAATTCCATTGTTAAATGACTGATGATGAAGAGCGCTTGCTCCCAAGTGCTTTCAGAGGGGTTGTGGAAGGTTTTCTTGGCTGACCAGAGAGGAGACCAGATTCCACACATCTAGTCATGGAAACCTGATTGGCACATTCCACCAGCTTGGGTGCAGAATGTCGATTAGGGTGCACTAGCTGCATTCCCACCTTGATTTCTTCAAAAGCATCTTGAGTGCAGTCAGCATGGAGCATGGTGGAAGGTTCCATCAGGACTTTCGGCTGATGGAAACCAGATATTAGAAGACGGGAACGACGCTATGATGGACGATTATGTTTGGGGGATTGTTGCACGATTGTCATTACAGGTGTGTCAAAAGAAAGTCAAGATCAAAAGTGCATTTCAAGATATGTATGTGCCCTGCATTCTTTGTGATGTTGCTCCTGTTCTAGTTATACTCATAATGTACACCCTGAAATATATAAATTCTTTTGACATTCTCAACATGTTGCAGTTCCTGTCCTTGTATGAAAGGTATTTTGTTGTATAATTCCTGCAACTCTAGATTTACACAAAAAAAATAGCATACTCCGGAGTCAGCACATTGACACTGATCAGAAATAGTGTGAAAATCAACATAAAAGAAAAAAAAAAAATAGTTTCAGTTTGTTACACAGTGCAATAATCCAGGTGAGTTAAGTTCCTAGCAAGTCATCCCACACAACTCCCCCATTTTCTTTAATGAGCTGGGTGCAGCAAATTTCTTTGACAGTGACGGTGGGGAAACTGATAAATTCTATAACTGTCACATTCCCACTGTAAAGAAAGATTTCTCTCTCTCTCACCTGGTTCTACACGTTGTGGTAAAGTATATAACCCCTCAGTTGCACAGTCTAGCATCTTGACTCAACCTAGTAATACGAGTTCTTCTTACTCTGGGTACACAACAGTCTCTCACTTTTGCAGGGTTTTACTGTACTTCTGGACAATGTGCCGATACGTATATAGGATGAGACTGACCCTACATGAGAATGTATGTATATTTGTAACAGATGAAATATGAAATTGGTAGAAGGCAGTTTGCTTCCGATTATGATAAGATAAAAATATTAGGCTACGTGGTAAAATTCTGGCAGACCACATACACTCAAAGCTGGTCTTCTCATGGAGATGAGTTTTATTGTACCTGGGATAATGCAGATGTGGGAAATATTTTCCCCAGAGCAGTTGCGCTCTCTATTTTTATCATAGTTATCCCTGGTTGAAGGCAGAGGAGAAAATCGAGACCGTTGTTAATTGTTCAAGCGGTTTTAATAACCCAGAAATTACGTTCTCTTTAATAATTCTTGTTATTGATAAATTAAATGCTACTGCATTTAACCCCCGTGGACAACTATACATTGTAAATACAATGTAATTATGTGGTATTTTCCACTGACCTAAACTGCGTCTGCACGTTAGATGACACGTGGCAAGTAAGGAAAAGACTCCTGTTTAGCTTAGATGTGTGGAATTAAGATGTTTACACAGTTAAAGGGAATATTTGGTCTCACTTTAGTTTAAGTGCAAAACTAAGATTAATTTGTTAGATTCGCCCTGTACATGTTGAAAGCTGATGGTATACATTACTGAACCATCAGTGGTAGGGAAGCGGTTCTGCAGAAATTTATAAATTATACATAACATAAGAGAGTTCTATGCTGTACAAGCTATGGATGGGCCTATGGAATATTGAGTAATTAATTCTGAGCTCGGGGAATATGGGTGTTTTGGCAATTGAGTGTGGGGATGAAATAGAACCCTAGAGGTTTAATAACCCTGGGGGATAGGTTGAAATTATAGACCTAATCCCTACACTTCTCAAAATTAAATGAATAATTAGCTGAGCTGTAATGACTATTTCGAAATTGAGAGGGGATAATTTGCACAATGAGGGGGCTTAATCCCTACCCTCTTCAAAATTTAATATAATCAAATCATTACTAAGTTGGAGGTAAATTTGTAGTTGGAAATCATAATTAAATTAGAACTCCGTCAACATGTCTGTTTCTTTATTGCAAAAGATCTTCTAGTAGTAAGGCAGGATGGGTAACTAGAGCCATAAATGATTAGTAACCTGTCGTTGGACCAAATACCTCTGTCCAAGGAGAGAATAAATAGTCTCCTTAAATATCCTGAAAGACTCGATGGAGTAAGTACGGCGAGAGTTACTTAACTTTTAGAAGCGGCTATAGTAAAGGCTGAGAATAAGGAACTCTTAGAGTCAGAAACTACAAAGTTTGAAAACAAATTCAGAAGAATACTTCTAACTGTAGTAAAGACACTAGAAGTCAGAATTAGCTGACACTCCCGGGTGGAAACACAAGTTGTGGCACAGCAGAGTAGAGCTGTGTTACCACAAATAACGCTTCCGGAATTTGGATGGGGAGCAGAACTGGAAATCCTTCTGGGATCAGTTCAAATATTTGGTACACGATAGAACAGATCTCCCTAAAGTCACCAAACTTACGTATTTGTTAGGACAAGTCAAAGGAACACCATATCAACTGATAAAAGAATTACCAGTAGAAGAAAATAATAATGAGGTGGCTTTGACCATCCTTAGACAAAATTACGAAGACAGGGAGCAAGTTATAAATCATTTATTGAGGGGCTCTAATAGAAATTACCCACGCCTAGGCACGATTTTGATTCCTTTGCAAAAATTTAGAATTGCACCTAAGTTGTAATTTAAAGGCCTTAGGTACTTACGAAGATATTAAGACATCAGATTGGGTGCTTTCAAGAATTGTGGTTCCTTAAAGCTACCACCGAAAACCAAGGATGTTTTGTATGGTAGGTACCAGAAGGATAATTCTCCTGTGAGGAGATTGAGGAAGGCTTGATGCAACTCTGTAAACATTTGCAAGGAACATTAAACACTACTGAGGTCAAAACAGAAGACTTAGCGGGAAGTAAAGAAAAAACCCACTAACCAACTGAAGTTGGGAAAGTTAAGTCAAGAGAAGACTAAGTATGTGCCTAAAGAAGAGATAGGTACTTTCCTTAGCTCCACAAAGGCCGAGGATAAAGTATTAAGGATAAGGAATAATAGACATGCTGAGGATATTAAGGAAATAAAACCTTCCATGGTAAAAAAAGACAGGAAAGTTTGTGTCTTTTGTGGTGAGCAACATTCCAGTGTATCTTGTCCAACCGTACCTGATTATGCTTCTAGAGTAGGGAAGCTTCAGGAACTGGGGTGTTGTATAATCTGTTTGAACTCCGAACATACTGTCGCTGACTGTAAGACTAAATTAAATCTTTGCTTTAAATGCAAAAAGATCATCATCATAGTGCTTTATGCCCTAAGATGAAAATTGGAGGTTCCTAAACCTGCAAGCTGTTATCATATGACAATTGGCAAAAGGGAATGCTCCATTAGTAATGCCGGCTGCAGTACCAATAGCAGATGTGAAAGTATTGTTTGAAAATAGAAACCAATTAGTATGTGTACCCTGTTTGATACAGGTGCTCAGAAAACTTTCATTTCTCCAGACATTGTGAAGAAATTAATGTTACCAGTTATCGGCAAGGTAAATCCTAGCCATTACAAGATTCTTAACAACTAAGAAAGCTCAGTCTTTTGATTTAGTTAGACCTGTAATACAATTGCTAGGCAGATATAAATGCCGTATAACAGCAGCTGTGCTTGGAAACTGTGGAGACAAGTATATACATAAAGGGATTGAAGGGAAACTCTCTGATCATCTACAAAGCTCAGGGGATATAAAGTTGGCTAAACGGAATGTGGAATCAGATACTGTGGGTCCCATAAAAATGATAATTGGTTCTGATTTATTGTAGAAGATTCCTACACATGGACTTTCAAAAGGAAATAAGGTACAGTTGTTCAAGAGTCCAGGAGGTAACCTTATTATGGGGTCAGTTGCCTTTTCCAAAACAAGTTAAAGGAGAGGCCAAACTAGTAGACCGTCTTTGTTCTCCCACACAGTCATTGGATGTGGTAGCCAGAATAGGTGTAGAATTCTAGAACCTAACTCAGATAAATGACCTTGTTGGATGAAAATATTGAACCTAAGTACACAAAACTGTGAGGACCTAGACAGTGTGGGAATACACTCTGAGGAACCAACCCCTGAAGATAAAATAACATTGGACTTGTAAGTAACCAGTCTGTGGAATTTAAGGATGGACAGTATTGGGTAGGATTACCATGGGAAACTTAACCGTTCAGAGTTACCAACAAATTACCAAGCAGCTAAAGCTCAGTTAAATTCTCTTTAAGAAAGTTGAGATAAACCGGAACATCTGATCCTATAAGATAATATTATATGGGATCAATTGAAGAATAAATTTATAGAAGAGGTAGAATACCCTGTTAATACCACAAAGAAGGACACTACTTACCACATCATGCTGCTAAAGCAATGATTCAGTAACTACTCCCTTTAAGGATGAAGTATTCAACTGTAGTAGTAAAGCATCCAAGGGATCAGCTAGCTTGAACGATTGCCTATACTCTGGACCTACACTCAACAGAGAAGTTAGGGAATGTGTTACTAAGATTTAGAGAGAAACCTTACGCTTACACAGCAGACATTAGTAAGGCTTTTCTCAGAATAGGACTGAGAGATGAGGATAGGAAATTTACAAAATTCCTCTGGCCTCATGATCCTCAAAATGAGGATAGTCCATTGAAAACTTTTACTGTTTCCGATCGGTGCTCTTTGGCTCCTTGTGCTAGTCCTTTCCTACTTTGCAACACCTTAAAGCATCATTTAGAAAATGCCAAATGTCCAGAAATAGGGCAGGCTTTTTATATGGATAATTTGCAAGGTATGTTGCTGATACAGAATCAGGAAGCTTTGAAGGCTTATGAAGTGAGCCAATTCCGAAGATGTGGGAAGGCAAATTTGACGTTACAGATCTGGAATACAAATTCACCGCTTTTGAGTGAATAAAATACAAAGAGGACTATCTAGGATTCTGAGATTCCCAAAATTCAAAATGTGTTAGGGTCTTAACTGGGATAAAAAGACAGCAACAGCTGATGTAATAGGAGTTTGAAACCAATTAAGTTCTCTGATGTCACTCTCATCAAGAGGTCCTTGTTAAGTCAGGTTTCCAAGCTATTTGACCCATTGGGATTTGGTCAGTCCTATAGTTATTAGGGGCAAATGTTTAGTACAGGGAGGCTTCTTAAGCGAGAAAAGTTAGACTGGGACACTGAATTAGGTGAGACATATGTGGAACAATGGGAACAGATTAGAAAGGAGTTTGGAAACTACATCAACCATATGTATTCCCAGGAAAATAAACAGTAATTGAGAAGTTGCACTTACACATATTTTGTGATGCTTCTCAAAGGGCCTATGGAGCAGTAGCTTATTGCGCAACAGGAGAGGATAGTAAGATTATAATGTCCAAAGCCAGAGTTGGCGCCAATTAAAGAAAGAACCCTACCTCAAATGGAATTGGCTTCCATAGAAGTAGGAACTAAATTGGCACAGGTATATAACCACTACTCTTGATACTCAGTTTGAGGACATTTACATATGGACTGACAGTGGAGATTTTGTCTTTACTGGATAGGGAAAAGGAGACAGTAAAATTCCTTTCGTCCGTAATAGAGTGAAGACTATTAAAGAGCTGTCTTCCAAATATAATTTCACATGCATGTGTCCTCCAAACAAAATCCAGCTGATCTGCTCTCGAGAGGTTCGGACCGTGAAAGAGACTGATCAAAGATATTTTGTGGTTTAAAGGTCCAAAATGGTTACTCACTAAGGATTGGCCTTGAACAGAAACAGTACAGTATTGCTGAGATTAGTGTAGTGAACTTGGATCCTATAGTACCTGAGCCAGAAGTAATTGACATCAGCCGATTCTCATCAATAAGACAACTTACTAAATACTACTAAATTGGTTGTTGAATTTTTGAAGAAGAAGGTGGGGTTTCAGAAATTAGATCCCCTAAGAATACTTGGCTGAAAAGAGTACAAAGAAATTCTTACGGGGGAAATATATAAACTTTTAGGCCAAGACACTGGAAAAGGGAATAAGCTGATGAAGAATTTAGGCTTGTTCTTAGACGGAAAAGGTCTGATAAGATGTCGAGGCTGATTGGTAAAGGCTGACTTGCTCCCATCCAAACCAAACATCCCATTTTATTACCTAAGAGTGGATGCTTTGTACAACTTATTATAAAGGAAGCCCAATGATTCCACTCTCCACTGGAGGTGTACTGCAGACCTTAGCTCCAAATTCGGGAAAGGTACTGGATTCCTAAGGGTAGAGCATAGGTTGTTAAAAAAATATCTCAAAAACTGCATCAATTGTAGGAGTGTATGGAGCAGCGACCTTATAACTACCCAGGACCTCACCAGCCCTACCGAAGGATTGGGTGAACATAAGTCGGCCCTCTTCCATATAACAGGGAGTGGGATCACTACACAGGGGGCCATAACTGTTACGGGTGAGGAAACTCCCCATAAAGTTTACATTTGTTTATCTACTTGTGCCTACACAAGGGCAGTACCCTTCTAGAGCTAGCGGAGAGAGACCTAAGCTCTGAGACATTCCTCAATGGCTTTCGCAGATTTTGCCGCTAGGATCTTGTCCTTGGCAAGTTAATAAGCGACAAACGGAACTAATTTCGTTGGAGTAGCACCCTTACTGTTGAACCTAATGAACGACCCAAAGGTTAAGTCGGCGCTGGGAATCCGAAATTGTATTTGGCAGTTCACAGATCCAAGAGCTCCATGGCAAAATGGATTTACCGAGAGAATGATTGGTATTGTCAAGAACTGCCTGAGGAAAACATTACATAGAACTAAGATCACGAGAGAAGATTTAAGAACAGTAATAACTGAACTTGAAACCAGGATTAATAATAGACCCTTGACTTATCAAGATAACACTAGCAACTCGCTAGAGGCCTTAACACCGGCTCACATGTTATATGGCAGGAAGCTCCATCCGATGCCTTGTGTGGATATCCAGGAAGAAGTTGATGATCCTAACATAGAAAATAATTATTTAGGACAACATCTGCGGGAGGGATATCAACGTCTGAAAAGGGTGCTGGATACTTGGAATAGACATTGGAGTGGAAGAGTATCTTTTGAGCCTATGCGAGAGGTTTTATGGAGCTCAAGCTGCCAGCAACAAATCAGTTAATAACATAGGAGATGTGGTCTTAGTGAAGACTGAACAGCCAAGATCCCAGTGGCCATTAGCTAAAGTGATCTCCACACACCCAGATTCTGAAGGGGTGCTGAGACTCGTAAAAATAAAATGCAGGGGACATACCAGTACAAAAACTATTGATAAACTGGTACCCCTTGAGTTAGCAGCCACTCCGGATCCAGAGGATGGTGAAGATCAAACGGGTCAAGAGGCGCGACCTAGTAGGGCCGCAGCACAGGGTTCTCGAGAACTATGGCGGGAACTCTTGGCTAAGGGTCATAATACATGATACAACGTATCATTTTCCGCCGGCCCCAAAACTGTGGGAAATATTTTCCCCCAGAGCAGTTACGCTCTCTGTTTTTATCATAGTTATCCCTGGTTGAAGGCAGAGGAAAAATCGAGACCGTTGTTAATTGTTCAAGAGGTTTTAATAACCCAGAAATTACGTTCTCTTTAATAATTCTTGTTATTGATAAATTAAATGCTACTGCATTTAACCCCCGTGGACAACTATACATTGTAAATACATGTAATTATGTGGTATTTTCCACTGACCTAAACTGCGTCTGCGCGTTTGATGACATGGCAAGTAGGGAAAGACTCCTGTTTAGCAGATGTGGAATCAAGATATTTACACAGTTAAAGGGAATATTTGGTCTAACTTTAGTTTAAGTAAAACTAAGATTAATTTGTTAGATTCACCCTGTACATATCATGATGTAATCTAACTGTATTTGGTACTGTAAATAATTAAAAGTTGGCAACCTACCATTCTATGAGGGAGGTAGAGATTGCCGCGTTCACTCACTCTGTGCCCAGACCTTGTGGAGTTAACAGTCTGTTCCTAGTCACTCTCAAGCTAGCACAGTTGTATATACACACCATAAGGACGCTTGCTTGCTCAAGCAATTACACTAAGCAGCCTCATCGTCATCGGTTATCGATCACTCCCTCTTCACTAGCTAAGTAACCTTTACGAATTGGCCAATTCAAGGGGGGATTAGCTATGAGATAGAAGAGAAATAGTTAGTGTAGGTGAGTTAAGGTTAAGTTACGTTTTGTCTAACTCTATGAGACTTGTTTGATTTACTTAAGAACAACTTTATAGACGAGTAACGACCTACGAGTTGTTTATTAGTAAATATCAGGAAATTTCTTACAAAGCGGTGCCCCGGCAGGGATACCGACTGGTATACATTAAATATATTTCACATTTTGGTGCCCAGAAGAGGGCCCCGATTTGTCTACCAGAACTATTAAACATTTTTCACAGCAGATGACTTATTTGCCGAGCTATGGGTTCTTGTTTGTCGTTTGCTGGGGGTAATGTCATGGCCTTGCTTAGGGTTTTGCATGATTCCCACACGAAGGCAACTTCGATGGAGTTCAGACAAGTTGCTTGCTTTGCTCAGAATTCAAACCTTCCTTGAAGCAAGCTTATGGTAAGTCAGGGTGGCTGAATGCTCCCAAGGATGCTATTTCCCTAAATAATTTTTTGTCCTTGCTTACTTTTGGTTGAAATTCCAGTTCTTAACACCAAGACAACAGCGCACTGCCAAGCAAGTGGAATTTACTCCAATGCTGACTCTCCACATGTTCAACAGGTGGACACAAATGAAGCTGCAGTCGCAACCTGAAGCATTCCCTGTGGCCTCAGCAGTGTCTACTCAGGGATAGTGACGTGCTGAAATAACCAAGACAGGCAGAAAGTCAGAAAAAGACCAGTTCTCCTGCAACAGGTTCAAGTGGCCCTGATCCTCCAAGTAAGTGCTATTATTGTCACAAGGGAGTTCATCCATTGTTAAAATGTTTTACCCTCCAAAGCGAACTAAAGAACAACCAGAGCAATACATGCCCTCCTGCACTGGGCACACCATCATCAGCAGCACCTAACTGACACAAAAAGTGGTGTCATCATCACAAGTCCAACAGGCACTGGAAGAGTGAGTGATGTTCTCCCCCAGAGACTACAAACCAGGTTGACAGTACACAAAGAACTGCTTCATCGTCTCCATTCTCCGACCAAGGGTAGACGCTGATGTTGGAGTCAAATCAGCTATTTTGGGTACTGTTGCAGCAAGTGCAGGGCCAAGACCAGATGCTATATCATTCTGTAAAATGTCCCTACTTCTTGACATTGGCTCTTGTGCTAACATAATGGCAGAGGTCTCACTACAACAAACTGAGTGTCAACAGGGGAAAACCTTTTCACCTTCCACCACCTGGTTTGATTGGACTAAATGGTGCTCACTTAAATGTAACAGGTGTGGTTAACTTGCCCTTCTTGTCTGCTATATACTCACCCACTTGAAGCTCAGTTTTATGTGGATCCAGCATTTATTGTTCAGATGAGTTGTTATGATTGCCTGAAACAGCCGTACTGAAACTTAACAAATCCATCACACTGTCCTGGCCGAGATTTGATCTCAGGCTCTCGTGCTTGATATGCATGCATGTCACGACGGAGCCAAAGAGTGGATCCCCCTTTTTGTCTCTAAGCAATGTGGGCTTTCATATACTCCATTACATCACTCGTTTCTCCCCTTGGTGATTAACCCACCCCTTCCCAACCGATTTTCCACCACTGACTCCCCTCAATCCTGACCAATTTTGGAAAAAATTTTTGCCTCAAACCTCCGCTTATGGTGAGAAACATCAAATTTTCATAGAGAAATCGCTCACTGAGGTTTAAAATACGGGATACAGGAAGCAGTTCCCCTTACCTTACTGGGTTTTCTACCAGGCTGGCTCCAAAGAAAACGAGTTCTATGGGAGGGTAACTATTCCACACCACTCATAAACGGTATCTATTTATTTATTTGGTACGAATCTATATGTAATACAAGAGTATATTGGTTTTCACACAGTAATATAGGCAATATAAGCATTGTTTCACTCACCAAACATCAACATACCTGACCTTTTTTGGCAACATTACCTGATCATCATTTCTGACTGTTTCTTCCTCTAACGCTATGTAAACTTTGTCCTCCACATTGTCATCGATTGGGGAATCACTCTGGCCTTGAATTTCATACCATGGCACGACATGTCTTTACTGGCCAGGTCACTGGTAACAGGTGATTTGCCGAGACAATGGCGTGCAGGGGGGGGGAGGTCATGCGGGGTAAGGCATTGACTCTGCCTGGCATCTTGTAGAGGAAGATGTCCCATGTATACGTACCAAAAATCATGCTCGAAATTTGAAAATTGTGCAAATTAAGGACCTTGCATTGCTGTGCATTTATATACGTCAACGGGAGTCAGTGACAAAACATGTGGACGTATATATACTGTATATACGTCAACGGGAGTTGGCGGGTTAATTTTGTCAGTTTTGAACACACAGTAGCGTAGCATTGGAGGCCGCCATTGGGGATGCTGTGGACCACACTGGACAGCTCATTCCCGGGATGTAAGGACTAGGGTGCTGCCAGCTAACCAACAGCTTCATTGCTCTCCGAGCCTTGCCTCACATTCCACACCGCTGCCAACCAATGTAATGACCGAACTGAAACTTAACAAATTAATCACACTGTCCTGGCCGACATATGATCTTAGGCCCTCGCTCTCAATATGCGCCCATGTTACTACTGAGCCAAAGAGAGGATCCCTCCTTTGCCTTTAAGCAATGCAGATTTTTACATACCCCATTACATGCCTACTCTCTGTGACCATGGAATAGATATCGAGACTAGTTCCAATTCAGTTGCATATATAAACAGGCACTACACAGCCCTGCCAGAGTTTTTGCCATTGCGTCATGCACCGTCTGCAGTGGATGGGGCTTATCTGCATTATCTGCTAGTGACATTAACCCTATGCAGCCTACCACTTAATCTTCCAATCTTGTCTAATGAAGTACCACCTATGGGTAATGATGACTCAGTTGCATCTACTGCTGCTTCTTCTTCTGCCACATTAAGCGAGGTCATGGCAAATGCACATGAGGCCAATGCAGTGGTAACTGACTGCAGGCAGTTACAACCAGATGAGCTAACTTGTGTGACTGTTCGTTTGCCTGGAGTGAAAGAGGGAGAGGATGCTATCAGTTTGCCTGAGACTGTGCACTTGAAAGGATTTTCCCATGAGTCAACATTAGCCACTGAATGAAGGGAGTACTTAAGTTAAAAAGTGGGAGTCTGCCTGGGGAAGTGGCTTGTCTACCCTTCCATTGTTACTAAAGAAATTTTGCCATCCACAGAGGTTGTGTCTGGTCTGACACCAGCGCAGGAGAACCCGTCATCTAGTGAGTCCTTTTATCAGAAGGCTGAGTCTCAGCTGAACCAGATTGACTTTCCTGAATTTCAGACTCAGTTGTTACAGGACCTTGAACAGGAATAGGGGAGCCGTGGCTCTACCTGGGTGAACTGTTAGGACATACAAGTGTGGCACATCATCATATTGTGCTGAAACCAGGTACTAATCCTGTTTACTGTATGTGCTTGTGTATCATCTTCCTCATTTTCAGAGGCAGGTGGCTGATAAGTTGGTTAAGAAGCTGACTGAGTGAAGCATAGTCCAGGATTCGACTTCTACTTGGAATTCACGCAATTTCTGGTGCCTAAGAATGATGGTACCATGAAACAGGTTATAGATTATCCCCACATGAATGCAGAGACGATCCAAGATATTTATCCCTTTCTTTTTTTTTTTTTTACTGATCTGTTGCAGAGTCTGGGGGAGAAAAATAAGGTGTTCTTTTCTCTGGATCTTCCCTCGGGTTACTGGCAAGTCCCTCAGCATGTGGACTCTTGCCCTCTTACAGCCTTCAGCACTCCTGATGGGTATTTTGAATTTGAGACCATCCTTTGGCCTTCATAATACTCTTCTGTGCTTCAGAGGTTAATCAATGAAATGTTTACAGGACTCTTGGGAAACACTGTGTTAGCCTTCTTAAATGATGTAGTGGTTGTTAGCAAGGATGTGTCTAAACATCTGAGGATGCTCCAACAAGTCTTCAAACAGACTCAAAGAGGCCGGTTTAGAGGTTAAGTTTTCAAAGTGTAGGTTCTTGAAGAAGGAATTGTCTTTCCTGGGTCATGCCCTGCTGAGGGGGTCACCTTGACGTGGTGGCGGGGCTTGGAAGCGTGGTTGGCAATGCCACCTACTCGGGAGGCATGCCTACCTTTGTAGGGTTTGGTATTTGTCAGCCTCGTGGACCAAGCACCCCTACATCACTGGTGGAGGAGGTCTGCTGGTGATGTTAGTCCCTGCCCATTTGCCACATAGGGCAGGACTGTTGCCTCCCCACGTGTTTGCCGTGCGTGGCGTCCCGTAATGCTGGGAGACGGGAGTCCTGGAGGTTGAGCAATGCTGCACAATGCGCCCTGCAGCTAGCAATACACCTCTTTGGTCCCTAAAGCCCTGTCCAAACGAGCAGGCAATGCCCGCAGGCACAAGCGAGCAGAGTGCCTGCTGACGGGCTCACCGCTTGTGCCCGGGGGCAAATGCGTAAATTGCCCGTGGCATTTTACGCATTTGCCCGCGGGCACAAGCGGTGAGCTCGATCAACAGGCAAACTGTTTGCTTGTGCCTGCGGGCATTGCCTGCTCGTGTGGACAGGGCTTTATTCTGGCTAGACAGGCGGCCTGGTTGGGCCCCGACTCAGGTCAATCGGCTGGTCATGCGTTGGCTAGGGTCAAGTGGGCACCGGGGGACCTGGTGGCTCCTATTGTCCTGGAGTCACCCTTGCCCAGGTCCCCCGGTGGTTACCCGCGTATACTCTCCCGCTACCTCTGGAGTCGCCAGTGGTGCTATCCCTGGCATATGACTTCCCCTTGTTGGGCTCCATGGTGGGTGGAGGGGTGGGGGAATGAAGGTTTTTTGTGTTATTGATGGTGCAATTTTTAAATACACCTGTTGATGACATTGCCTCTGCCCCTGGACTCTCTTTGGACTGCACATCAGTCATTGCCACACTGGAACCTTTTCAGGCCCCTGGTGACTTCTCACCTCTGCCTCAGCGTTCAACTGGGGGTGGGAGAAGATCCTGTCAGGTAGGTTTGGCCAAGATGATACGAACCAGGAAAAATTCGTAAAGTATCTAGTGCTGAAACCCTCTGCAGGTAGTTCAGTACTGGATACAGACATCTTTAATTTACACCAAGCAATTGTTTCTTCCTGTGGCCGCGAACCAATAATTTCTACCCAAGGGGATGGTAGCCTCCTAATTGAAGTTTCCTCTCCAGAAGAGAGCTCACGTCTCCAGACTCTGACCTCCGTTTCTGGTCACGGCATGTCCTGCGTACCTCATACCACCTTTAATCAGTGTAAGGGGGTCATTTACTCCCGGGACCTCCTGCGATACCCTGAGTCACGGTTATTAGAGGAACTATGCGCTTATGGTGTTGTAAAAGTTGACCAGGTACAGAAGAAGATCGATGGTATTCTGACCCCAACTCCGACGCTGTTTCTGACCTTTGACCGTTTAACGTTGCCTGCCTCGGTGAAACTTGCTTGGCTCTCTCTGGCTGTGAAGCCTTATGTTCCAAACCCAAAGCGGTGTTTCCACTGTCAGGGGTATGGACATGTTAGCAAATTTTGCCGACGTGCACTGGCTGGCCTTCCTGGTGTTTGTGTCTCCTGTGGCAAAATGAGTCATACGAGTGATTGACCAGGACCCCTTAAATGCTATCACTGTGGGGGTCCTCATGTTGTATCTTCCAAAAAATGTCCTCAGTACTGCCTTGAAAAGGAGGTTTTGAGCATTCGTGCACGTGAGAAGGTTCCCTTTCCAGAAGCAAAGAGGAGGGCCCAGACTCTCTTCTTTCAGCCTGGAGTTACTTATGCTTCTGTCCTTTCTGGGGCACCTGTACGTCGTTCTGTGTCCCAGAAGTTGCCACGACCCTTTACAGTGACCACTTCCACAACTACTGATTTGACGGATGTTGTTAATCCTGGAATTACTGATAAGTGTGTGACTGATGCTCATCCACCCACTGCTCCAACTGTCTCTGCCTCCACTTCAGTGGCTGATGGTTCACGTACTTCTGTGGTGGTGGCAGATGTACACGCTGACGAGACTCATCTCCCCTTGTCCAGTATGAACGAGGCTCCTTCTGTATCTGGCAAACGTCATTGTAATTCGTCAGAGTCATCAGAGCCTGAAAGCCGGCCACCTAAGGTTTCTGTTGTCGAACCTTGTATCAACCTCTCTACTGTTCCCTCTGCCTCAGAGGCTGAAAGGTCTAGCCAAATGGAAGCTGCTGCTGGTGGTTCACTTGCAGTCAGGTCCCCACCTGGGGATGGTGTTGGACAGACCGCTGATGCGACCGTTCTGAAAAGTACAATGTCAACCTTGCAGGGTTCTAATCCTGTCAACTCTGTTTCCACTTCTGGAGCTTCTAATGGTAGCACTGGCCGTCCCACATTACCCAAGGTGGCCTCCAAGCATCTATCCAAACCGAATGTTATTCCACCTCAAAGGAAGAGTGTTGTAAAACTTTCCTCTTCCACTTCCTCACGTTTGCCCACGGATGTTCGACATAAAGCGCGGGTTCCTGGTGCTGGGCAGTCTCTTACCAAGGGCCTTCCTAAGCATCATTCCAAACCCGCTCGCATGTCAGGAGGTGTACAGTCCTGCACCTTAATCATTTTCCCTTCACTATGGGTTCTATCATCCAGTGGAATTGTCGGGGTTTACGTGTTAATCTATGAGGAACTGTGTCATCTAGTTTCTCAATTTACTCCGCTATGCATGTGTATCCAGGAGACCATGGGTGGTGATACTGCTCCTGCTGGTCCTTCTGGCTACAATGCTTTTTATTCTGATCCTGTGCTGGGCCAAGGTCGTCATGGAGGTGCTGCTATCTTCCTTCGCCAGGATATTCCATATAGTCATCTGGATATTTCCAGTCCCTTGCAGGCAGTTGCTGTCCGGATGTTTTTACGTCGGCAGTATACAGTTCACAGTCTTTATCTACCTCCTAGTGCAACTGTTGAAAGGGCGGATCTGGAACGCCTTATTCATGGCCTTCCTTCTCCGTTTCTGTTACTAGGCGATATGAATGGTCACCATCCACTATGGGGAAACAGTGAGGCCAACCCTCGGGGTGTTATGCTGGCCTCTTTAGTGGAAGATGAGGAGTTAGGCATTTTAAACTCCAATATAATGACTTATTTCCATAGCCAGACAGGAACTTTTACTGCCATTGATTTGTCCTTATGTTCAGCTGATGCTCTTTTAGATTTTAACTGGGATGTGTTGCCAGACCTGTATGGCAGCGACCATTTTCCGTTACTCTTAACTGCTAGTGCAGGTGGACCTCAGCCACGTCTTCCTCGCTGGCTTCTGGATAAGGCTGACTGGCCATATTTCAGGGAATTAAGTTCCATTTCCCTTTCTGTCAATGAGTTTGGCTGTCTTACGGAGGCTGTGTCATATTTCAATACCGTGCTGCACTCAGCAGCCCTATTATCTATTCCAAAAACAAAGGGTCAGTTTCCTAAATGTCTGGTTTTTGGTGGAACTCGGAGTGTAGTTCTGCAGTGAGAGCCAAACGAGTCGCCTTCTCACGATTTCGTCGTCATCGTGGGGATCCTCAGTATTTGGTGGCGTATCAGAGGGCACGAGCTCATATGAGGCGGGTCTTAAAGGAGGCCAGGGCGTTCGTCCTGAAGGGTTATGTTTCCTCCATCAATTCGAGGACTTCCATCACCCAGGTGTGGAACCGGGTAAAGAAAATTTCAGGTAAATTTACTGTTCCATCCCCTCCTGTTTTATCTGCACCAGGTGGAACTGTGGCTGATCCATTTGCTGTTGCAGAATTGCTTGCTGACCATTTTGCCAGTGTGTCAAAGAAGGATGCAGATACACCTTTGGCTTGCCACTGTTGGTGCCTAGAATCTCGTGGTCTCAGTTTTGCCTCTGCTGGGGGAGAGCCTTACAATGTTCCATTTTCAATTTTTGAACTCCAGTCAGCTCTGTCGCAGTGACATGATTCCTCTCCTGGTTTTGATGATATTCCTTATACCTTTTTACGCCACCTGTCTGATGAGTCCCTGTTGTTTTTGCTTTCACTGTTTAATAAGATCAGGTGTTCTGGGGAGTTTCCGGCTTGTTGGGGTGTTGCTGTAGTTATCCCCATCCCCAAACCAGGTAAGGACCACCTACAGGCGACGAATTATCGGCCTATTTCTTTGATGTCTTGTATATGTAAAATTTTGGAAAAGATGGTCAATGTTAGGCTTGTGTGGTTTTTAGAGAGAGGTGACTTCTTATCCCCTGCCCAGTATGGTTTTCGAAAAATGCGATCTACCTCTGATGCATGACTGTCCTTGGAATCTTCTGTCTGTGAGGCTTTTTCCACTAACCAACACCAGGTCACGGTCTTCTTTGATATGGAAAAGGCATATGACACTGCATGGCGTCATGGTATTTTACTCTCTCTTCATGAGTTTGGTCTTCGTGGGTGCTTACCTGTTTTTATTCAACAGTTTTTATCTAACCATATTTTAAGGGTGCGAGTGGGAGGAGTGCTTTCTAATGCCCGAGCACTAGAAGATGGAGTACCACAGGGGAGTATCCTTAGTGTTACTCTGTTCACTGTAGCCATTAACAGCGTCATCAGTGTACTTCCTGATGGTGTACGAGGATCACTATATGTCGATGACCTCTCGATTTCCTTCACTGTGTCTAGAATGTCTCTGATAGAGAGGAAGTTGCAGCTGGCTCTCGATAGAATTTCTGACTGGGCAGAAACACGCGGTTTCCATTTTTCTTCAGCAACGACAGTGGCTATACATTTTTGTCGTCTTCGAGGAGTCCACCCAGACCCTGACTTGTATCTCTATGGAAGAAGAATATCCTGTGTGGAAGAGACGCGGTTTCTGGGTCTTCTGTTTGATAGAAGATTAACCTGGGTTCCTCATATTCGTTCTGTTAAGGTGGCTTGTCTTAAAGCTTTGAGTCTTTTGAGGGCTTTAGCTCATACCTCTTGGGGTGCTGACCGTCAGACCCTCCTCCTCTTCCATAGGTCTCTTATTCTCCCTAAAGTTGAATATGGGTGTGAGGTCTACTGAGTAGACGTCACACCCATATATCTGTTGCAGAGGAGTAGACTCTACTCCTCTGCAACAGATGCCCGTCTCCGGTTGTTAAAATCTGTGCATCATGCTGGTGATTGTCTGGCAACCAGGGCATTCAGATCATCCCCAATTCCAAGTTTGTTGGTAGATACTGGTGTACTCCGCTCGGACTTGCAACGCCAGTTGCTAATGATGAGGTGTTGGTATCATCTTCACCGCATTCCAGACTCAATTTCTTGTGCCATTGTCTCACAGGATTCCCGATCTTCTGTTTTTGAGACCCGTCCTAATTTCCCAAATCCATTTGGTCACAGGGTCCGGTCTGTTATGCTAGCCCTCTCTCTCTCGAGACTGGCAATTTGTCCACATCGGATCCCAAGGGTGGGTTCTTGGCTACTCCCTCGCGTGACATTCTGTAGGTCCGTTGTTGAAAAAAAGGGCTCACTTCCCTCTCAGGTGTCTCTCTCTCTCTTTAGAACACGCCTCCATTCATGAGGGTTCTGTCCCCGTCTATACTGACGGGTCTAAGACTGATACTGGAGTAGGATTTGGTGTTGTCTTCCCTTCCTTTACTAGGGGCGGTAGCCTTCCTGGCATTACTTCGGTGTATACAGCAGAACTGACTGCAATTTTGTATGCTTGTAAAATCATTTTTACTCTCCCCCAATCCGTTTTTGTGATTTATAGTGACTCGCATAGTGCTTTGTCTGCACTGGAGTCTTTTAATGCATCCCATCCATTGGTTTTATCAATTTTAGAGTGGCTTTTTCTTCTTGGCCGCTGTGTAGACTTCTGTTGGGTTCCTGCACATGTTGGTGTGGTGGGGAATGAGAGGGCAGATACTTTAGCTAAAGCTGCTGTCTTCTCAACAGCCCCCAGCTGACTACCCACTTCCTGTTTCTGATGTAACACCTTACTTGCAGTATGCAATTCGTACGTGTTGGCAGAGACACTGGGATGGTGTTTCTCACAATAAACTAAAAGAAACCTTTCAGAGAGTGGTTGTGCCAAGGGTTCTTCCCTCTATGTCTCGGAGACTGGAGGTGGCTCTTGCTAGGCTTCGCATTGGGCATTCTCGGCTTGCACATGGGTTCCTCATGTGTGGAGAAACTCAACCGTACTGTGATGACTGCCTTGTTCCCCTTACTGTCCGTCACTTGCTGGTCGAGTGTCCGAGTCTGGGGGGCCTGCGTCAGAGGTTCCTTCATAGGCATGGGGGAGCAGATGGTGCCTACTGTTTGTCCTCGATGCTTGGTGAGGCCTCTAACGATTTTACTGATGTTTTTAGTTTTCTTCAGGAGGCGGGCCTCCTTCCACTTTTATAAGTAATTGATATTTTATAAATTATTCTTTTATTATTTTTAGTGTTTTATTCCTACTAACAGATATTAACTTTATTTTGAATAGGCACTTTTTATTTTGCCGTATCTTCTACTTTGTCATCCGGCGGCATATGACCCTGGCAGTTGCGCCGCCAGATTGTAATTATTTTCAATCAGTCAATCAATCAATCACTCCCCCTTCTCCACCAGTGTTGTGACTTCACGGAAACTTAGTGTCTGCACCTGATGCAGTAGCCTCTGCTCTTGCAGATCAGTTTTGTGCTGTCTCAAAAAAGGATCCTTCTAGGCCATATGCTAGCTTTCGTAGGAATCAGGAGGGGCTTGGTCTTGACTTTAGCTCTCGTGGCGGAGAGCCATATAATTTAGACTTTAGTCTCTGAGAGCTGCGTGCTGCCCTCTCGGAGTGTGGTGACACTGCTCCTGGACCTGACGACATTCCATACACTATGCTACGTCATCTGCCGACTGATTCAATTCAATTCTTATTGGACCTTTTTAACAGGGCTTGGAGTGAGGGCTCTATGCCCAAGAGTTGGAAGTTGGCTGTTGTCCTTCCCATTCCAAAGCCTGGTAAGGACCATTCCCATATCTCCAACTATCACCCTATTAGTTTGATATCATGCGTGTGCAAACTGTTTGAAAAGATGGTCAATGTCAGGTTTATGTGGTTTCTGGAGAAGGGAGGTTTTCTCTCTCCTTCTCAGAGTGGCTTCCGGAAATTACGGTGCACTACCGACAACCTTATCAGACTTGAGGCATCAATCTGTGAAGCTTTTGCCTCTAAGCAACATCTTGTGGCTGTGTTCTTTGACCTTGAGAAGGCTTATGACACTGCCTGGCGCCATGGCATCCTCCAACAACTTCGTGCCTTTGGTTTACGTGGTCGTCTGCCTGTGTTGCTTAGAGTCTTCTTGACTGATCGTGTGTTCCGGGTCTGTGTGGGTTCTACCCTGTGCCAGAAGGAAGGTGTCCCACAGGGGAGTGTCTTTAGTGTTTCCCTATTTGCAGTGGCCATCAATGATACTCTCGACACTGTGTCTACCAGGGTATCCTCATCCCTTTATGTGGATGATTTAGCTACATGGTTTTCGGGCTCCCGCATGTCTGCAATTGAGTAGCGTATGCAACTTGCCTTGGACAAGATCTCTGCGTGGGCCACTTCCAAGCTTTTTCGGTTTTCCCCTTCTAAGACTGTGGCTATGCACTTCTGTAGGATGAGAGGGTACACCCATACCTGATCTTCAGCTTTGTGGCAGGAGACTCCACTGTGTGGAAGAGACAAAATTTTTGGGCCTGACGTTTGACTGTCGTTTGACTTGGGTCTCACACTTGGCAGGTCTTAAAGCATCATGCATGAAGGCTCTCAATCTTTTGAGCATTCTGTCCCATACCTCTTGGGGTGCTGATCGGAGGACGCTTTTGCATTTGTTTCAGGTTTTTGTAGCCTCCAAGATGTCATATGGCTGTGAGATCTACTTGTCTGCCACAGAGGCCAGACTAAAAACCCTAATGCTGTCTATCATTCTGGTCTTCGCCTTGCAAATGGGGCTTTTTGGTCATCTCCAATTCCCAACTTGTTGGTGGAAGCTGGTGTGCCTCCCTTAGATCTACTGCGTCAGTCTGTTGCAGCACGGTGCTGGCTCCGAATTTGTCGCCTTCCAGACTCACTTGTCTGTTAGTGTGTGATGCAACAGTCTCGTTTTTTGTATTATAGTAGACAGCCTCGCATGCCTCGTCCGTTTGGCTATAGGGTTCGGGATATCATGGAGGAGTTTGGCTTGTTGACAGTACCTGTCAGTCCTGTTCGGATCCCGAGGGTTGCTCCATGGATCTTGCCCAAGGTGACCTACTGCAGGTTTTTTGCAGACTCCAAGGATTCTCTTGCCCCTCAGTGTCTTTTACAGTTATTTTTAGAACATTCTTCTAGTCATGGTGGATCTGTGCCTGTGTATACTGATGGTTCTAAATCCGCCTCTGGTGTAGGTTTTGGAGTGGTATTTCCCAATTTTAGCCGTGGAGGTAGTCTTCCTTTTGGCTGCCACAGTTTTTACTGCAGAGTTATCAGCTATAGTTTTAGCCCTGAAGTTGATGTTTGTTCACCATGGCAATCATTTTACTATTTTTAGCGACTCTCAAGGGGCACTTTTGGTCCTGGACTCTTTTAACTCTTCCCATCCTATAGTTTTAGCTATTTTGGAGTGGCTGTTCCTCATTCATCGCCGAGGGAAGAGAGTGGATATCTGCTGGGTTCCGGCACATGTTGGTGAAAGGGT
This sequence comes from Coenobita brevimanus, assembly GCF_032717465.1. Lineage (NCBI taxonomy): Eukaryota > Metazoa > Arthropoda > Malacostraca > Decapoda > Coenobitidae > Coenobita > Coenobita brevimanus. Next base: position 4,725 of record NW_027642793.1, on the reverse strand, counting down.
AATGAAAGGGTAGATGCACTTGCTAAGGCAGCAGCTTTACAACCTGTACGTGCTCCTTGCCCTTTACCTGCTACTGATTTACGCACTTCAGTGTTGTCTGCTGTTCGTGCTTGTTGGCAGCTACGGTGGGATAGCGTTCCTGTCAGCAAGCTAAAGGAAGTCACCAAGTTCGTCTCTCAGAGAGTTTGTTTTACAATACCTCATAAGTTAGAAACTGTTCTGGCTCGTCTTCGCATAGGACATACCAAGTTCACACATGAGTTCCTCATGTGTGGAGGTGTGCAGCCTTTTCTGTGATGACTGTTTGGTTTCCCTTACTGTTTGGGCGACTTACGTCGGAGGCTGCCATTGAGGCACCGAGGGGAGGGTGGTGCTTACTGTCTCTCTTCGATGCTTGGGAGAGAACCTGGTACCCCTGGGGACGATTTGTTTTTATTTCTGAGGGAGGCTGGCCTCCTTCACCTTTTATGATTCCACTGTTTTTACTTTGATGTTTAGTTTTTAATATGGAGTGTTACTTTTTAAAGTTGTTTATATTTCTACTGCTTATATTTTTGCTTATACGGCACCATATGACCATGTTGTTGCAGTGCCATGCGTTTTATCAATCAATCAGTCTACTCGTTGGGTTCTTAATGATGCTGAAACATGCTACTCTTTGAAGCAATTGGAAACCTCATGTGTCGTGTGGGCTCTCAAACACTTCTGTGACCTTATCTTTGGGGATAACATCGCAATTTACACAGATCACAAGGCCATAACTGATCTATTCAAAGGTCACAGTCTGTCTGACAAACTAAGCAAAGTGGTTCTTGATCATTTAGGACTACCATCCTGACATGTGATATCTACCTGGAATGGTGAATGTCGTGGCTGACACGTTGTCAAGGAATGTTCCTGTCCCTGCAGTTGTGGTAGACGCAATTCTGTCCACTTTCTCTTGACAGGATTCGGTTTGCTCAGTGGAGTGATTCCAAATGGTCTAGTGTTGTTTGCGCTCTTGAATCAGGCGATCCTCCTACTGTTAGGGATGTCCCAGGATCATTGTCTCATATTGACTTGACAGATGGTGTCTTAGTGTGGTGTCTGGACTCCAGTGTCACTCAGGTTGTGCTTCCTTCTGAGCCGATTCAGGATGTGTTGGTTCCTGAACATGACTCTTCCCAGGTAGGTCATCCTGGAGTGGAACGCTTTTTGCTGCAAGCTCATAGACATTTCTACTAGTCTATGATGCTCTCCGACATTAAAGCCCACATCAAACACTGTCTGTTGTGTGCCCAGCGCAAGGGCTCGACTGGTCCTCCTGCTCCAGTGTTGTACCTGACACTTGATATGTCTTGGGACATGGTAGGCATAGACACTCTGAAGCTCCCTCGTAGTGATAGTGGTATGGAGCACTTATTGGTGTGGTTTTATCTAATTCACCAGACAAGTCTGCCTTTTCCATGACCCATGCACTGATCAAGCATCTATTTCACCTATTCACAACTCCAAAGGTCTTCCTGCCTGCAAATGGTATGGAGTTTCAAAATGAACTAGTGAGTGAGATTTGCTCCCAGTTTAACATTGCCCAGAATTAATGTTGTGGCACATCATCCTGCTTCAAATAGCTTAGTTGAAAGGACTGGCAGGAAGATAGTCACCTTACTTTGTTCTGTTTGGCGAGGACAAGCAGCTACTGTATATTCCCCCCCTTACAATGTCCTAGTCCTGTGTATAATGTTGATGATTATGCTAAAATTCATTTAGCCATTAGTCAGGACATCTTTGGTAGGGCTGGTAATATGCTTGACGCCTCTTGTCAGTTGATGGTAGATTGCCAGCACCAACGCCAAGCACAACCTAGTGATATTGTTACTGGTGGCTTGGTCTTCATGGCTGATCCTGACCATTCTTCTGATCTCTCTCCACGTTTCCCGGCCCCATAGCGTGTCATTCAGGAGGAGCTAGGTAACAAGTTGCATCTTTGGGAGTTACATACTGGTGATGGATGAGTTGTGCACACTGACATCCGAAAGAAGGTTTGTGTCGATTTTCCTGTTCTGTTGGTGGATGCTGATTCCTCCTCCCAGCCTTCTTCAAAGCCTTCTTTGTCATCATCTAGCGATGATGATTGCTGGAAGTAAGTTGCATCCTTCACTCGCCGTATGTAAGTCATTCCTATGAATCTGCACTGTTCTATGTATTATATAGTTAAACCTTTTGCAGAAAATCGTGATGACTACACTTCACCTCTACCTTGGGCTTCTGATGTTGATCCAGGCATTCTCTGTTCCCAGTGTGGTACATACTGGCATGCTTGTGGCTCCTGAGAGCTCTGTTCTGATTGTGAAGGATGTGGTAAAAGTTAAATACAACTTTGGCCCCCCACCCCACCCGATTGGTCAGGTCTCGGAGGCAGATACTTATCCTGGGCCAACGTTTAGATGGCTTGGGAGGGTTTTTTCAACCCCTTCTCACCATGGATTCCATGAACTCCAGTACCTTGGACCCAGCACTGGACAATCAAGAGGATGGGCATGCTCCGTAGCTGGATTCTTGACCTGTCTGATCAGTTCCCCACCAATACAGTATGTGCTGGACGCAAATCTGCATCCTTTCGTCAACATCATGCGTTATTCGACTTTGGTGGGCTGGTCCTTTCAAACATTTTCTTATTCTGTTGGAAATTCCCAGTCAAGCGCCTCCCCTATCTCTCATCTGCTGCCACTTTAGCATCACACACCTCCTTTCTTGCCCTATTCGTCTTTTCTTTTTAAATCTCATATGACCTCAGCCATCCTCTGCAGCCATACTTCATATGCACTTCCCTTCTCAGCTACAGCCATACTAACTTCCTCACATCACCATTCACTTCCCTTTCTTACACCGCCACCCACTCATCTCACACTACACACCTCTTCCACATACCCCACCACAGCACTCTTAAAGAACTGCCATTCTTCTTCCACACCGCCATTTTCCTGATCTTTCATTGCATTCCACTCATCTCTCAGCTCTTCCTGATACTCCATCATTCTCTTTTATCCATCTCACATACTTCCAAAACCTCCGTGCCACACCCAACTCTCCTAACTCCCACCAACCTCATACCTACCCATAGCTTTCCCTCCACCAGGTATTGGTCAGACATACCTCCACCCTCCCGTCTCAAAACTTTCACATCCAGCAATCATCCTCTTACATTCCCAGACACAACCATATAGTCCAACAATGCTGTATCAATAACCCTTCCATTCCTCTGTCTTACCCACTTACACTTATATCTTTCTTTTCAAAGTATTTCAAATCACCATCTTTCGCTCAAAACACATCGACTGCCATTCTTTTCCCATTATCATTTCTTCCAGACACACCATGCATATGAACGGCACCTTCAACTGCTATATTCTCACTCTAGTGCAGATCTCCCATCATTAGCACATTCACATTTGCTCCAAAATTCTGCAGACACTCATTAACATCATTCCAGAAGGACTCTCTCTCTTCATCCATCTCACCAGCAGACCCATATGCATTCATAAATGCCCACAACTCGCGCCCAAATTTCACTTTCACCCACATTAATCTTGAAGACACCTTCCATTCAATCACACACTGCTGCACTTCCGGCCTCACTAACAAAGTCTATCCTTCTCTAGCTCTTCATCCATCAACACCTGACATCCTTCCAGTCACATTTCGAAACTTAGATTCAGCTTTCCCTTTCATCATTGTTTCACTCAAAGTTAACACATCCCACTTCCATCTCTCAAACATTCTCCCAATCTCCTCCCGTTACGCAGAACATCATCGATAAGTATTATTGATTTGATATTGCTTTCCTTTTCAGGTAGGGTAGATAGTATAGAATAAGATTTTTTCCTTCTTTTGTCTAATGCTTCCATGAAGGTTTTTGTATGTTGCATATTGGTCCTATTCCCTCCTCCTTGCCGATATAATGGATGGGGGGGGGGAGCCTTCCTGCTTTTCCATTCTTGTTTTGTAACTGATGAAATAGATTTGTCAGTTGTAACCTTCCTTATATCAAATAGTTACGAGTGGACCAACAGGTCTCTTATTGTATATTTCCTTTGTACTCCCTTTGTACACTCTCCTTGTTCATCCTTTATCATGTTACACCACCATTTGATACCATTGTGTCTTCCTCTAAACATTTGTTTGATATTTTCCACCCAATGATTTCTAGCCTGGGTCTGCATGATTCTCATGTTGACAGCTGATGGTCTGTGCTGTTAAGCATTGTGCTGGATGAGATGGGGCTTATATCTTACAAAACCTTGTATTTGGCATCAGAGGCAGCATGGTATTTGGGCACAAACCAAAGGCTGGTCAGTAGATGGGTTACTCTATGACTCTGTTCTTCAAACTGCACCTCATACACTGCTCAACCTGCTATTCAGTGTTGCCTGGTAGCAATCCTTCCAAGACTTTCTGCAAGAACTCTTCTCATAGTCCCTCCCAGTTCGCTGCTTCCCAGCTGCAGAAAGAACATGCATAACTAATTTCTCCAGGCCTTTTAAAAATCTTTGTGAGTACTGACATGTGATCAGAACTCACGAACCCCAGTGGTGAGCAGCTTACCATCTGTGAGGGACTGTCTGTTAACTCGAGGCATCCTATTGACGTATGAATATGTCACCACGTTTTGTCACGGTGACACCCGATGATGTATCCATACGTTTTGCAATTGTTAGGTCCGTCATATGCACATTTTTCAAGTTT
>NW_027642792.1:0-4995 GCF_032717465.1 Coenobita brevimanus | reverse complement strand
CACGGGTGATTTTTGGTTGGCATATGTGGGAGACCTTCCTCTACCCACCATCAGGTGGGGATACTGCGTGGCCCCACCTGACCCCCCACCCTTCCCGCACACCATTTTCTCGGCAACTCACCTGTCAGCAATGACCTGACCAATAAAGACATGTTGAGCCACAGTCTCTCCAATGATGAAATTCAAGGTGAGAGTAATTCCAGAGGTGGAGGACAAAGGAAGAAACAAGCCAGAGGAAGAAACAAGCAGAAGTGATGAGGCGGTAACATCGTAAAGGAAGGTGCCATATGTTGATGTGTTTGGTGAGTGAACAACACTTATATTGCCTATATTATTGTGTGAAAACCAATATACTCTTGTACTACATATGAATTCGTACCAAATAAATAAATATTTACCTATTATGAGTGGTCTGGAATAGTTACCTCTTCCATAGAAAACGTCTTCTCTGGAGCCTGGCCTGAGAGAGCACGGTACCAAGGTGAGGGTACTGTTCCCTGTATCGGCATTTCTAAACTCAACTGGGCACTTTCCCTCTGAATTTTTAGTGTTTCTCATAGAAAGCGGAGGTTTTAGCCAAAACAATTTTTTTCGAAAATCTGCCGGGACTGAGGGGGATCATCGGTGAAAAATATGACTGGATGCATTGGGTTAAAACAGGATCAGATGATAACTCAGAAGAGTGTGTAGGGAAGGTGACATGATACTTTGGGTCAAACACTGCTGTTAAGAAGTTGAAGGCTGCTTGAATGTGTGTTGGTTTTAGTCTCAAATGTTTTTAACACTGATTGGCAGTAAGCAATTGATCCACGTTGCCTACTAGGAAATCCAGTATCATTGTCCTCTGTGAGTCAAGGCCGGTAAGAAACAAAACGCAGTGTTCCCTAGTGTATATTATCAAATAATTTAAACACACATATTTCAGGATCATTATGGATGGGGAAATCTAATTCAGCATTTGGATAGTGAGACTTTTCCTATAACATAGGGCAACTCCATCTCCTTGAGTTGTCCTGTCCTCCCGAATCCAAGGGGAATATCTTTTAACTCAGGTATACGTATTCACCTTGTTCCTAGAAGGTTTCACACACAGACACTAATTCAGCCTTGTTCTCAAGATTGAATTGATATTTCAGTTCCCCAGCATTTGTTTGGAAACCCCTTACATTAGATTGCACTATCCATATTCCATTATTTTTATGGGATGGTTGAAATGAATGCATACGGAATGTAGTTCCACTGGATGTGTTGGGTGCTGTGCCGATACTATTTGGAAAAGGTCGGGGGTGCCCACCCTTGATACCCAGAAGAGAAACCTTCCTGTTTGCACAATATACTGTGCTAACTGCCTTCTCGCTAATCTCCTTGACATCTTGGATAATCTCCAGCTGCATCTGGTTAGCTATACGTTCCCCGCTCTTTTGGGCTGAGTGAAAATACCCCTCCAAGCAACCAACTGCCGCAGACACTGATCCCAGGAGTGGCATGTGCGACGACAGTGGTATCACTTGATTTGCGATCCTTGGGCCTCTCTCCCTGGTCTCCTACGACATATCCACTTCTCTATTCAGTGGGCTTCTCCAAGGTTGTGCAGCAGGATACTTCTTCCTCTTGCGATTCTGGGGTGACTGCTGTCACTGTCCCTCGCCCATATGCTGATTATGGAATCATAGTCGTGAAGGATCTGCGGCCACCTGTGTAAGGAATGTGCTGTTATTCTCTCTCCTGACCACTTGCTCTTGCCTTACTTCCTCACCTGGGTGGTTGTATGGATTCTGGATTTGAAACAGGAGAGATGAGTGTCCTCTGTTTCTGCTTTTACACCTCTCACTACTTTGCACAAAAGCTTACCAGATGTAAGCTTCATCACTCCTCGATAAACTTATTCCACCCTCTCGATTTCTACAGGGTTGACCTTATACAGTATAGACTTTTGTTGCAGAGCATCTCACCAATGCGTACCTGAGTTGCCATGAGGATGTCAGTAATCGATAAGGCATCCACAAGTACTCGTCTCTTTTGTGCAAGTTCTACAATATTCTTGAAGCTGTTTAACTGATACTTGGTAGAAGCTAATTCTTTCCTTAGACACTTCACCATCAACACCAAATCCCTTGACAGCCTGCCCATTTCGTCATCTCCCTCCCCCCCTTCCTCTCTCTCTCTCTCTCTCCCTCCCTCTCTCTCTCTCTCTCTCTCTCTCTCTCTCTCCCTCCCTCCCTCCCTCTCTCTCTCTCTCTCTCTCTCTCTCTCTCTCTCTCTCTCTCTCTCCCTAAAGCACCGCAGCGAAGAAAATTAGGTTCTTGGGAAGTGACCACAAAAAGAAAAAAGGCATAATAGTATGAGAGAGAGAGATAGAGAGAGAGAGAGAGAGACAGAGAGAGAGAGAGAGAGAGAGAGAGAGAGAGAGAGAGAGAGACAGACAGACAGACAGACAGACAGACAGACAGAGAGAGACTTTAAATATAGGCAGAATCATCAACATTGGAACAGTGAAATGGTAATTATGCAAAATTTTCAAGGCTTTTACTCTGGGACAAACTTATTTTGATGGTTACGAGGAAGGTGCCGGGGAGGAGAGAAGTGATTGGAAGTTTGGCAAGTGAAGGGAGTTGGGAACATAAGGCGGAAGGATGAACATGAAGTGGCAGGAGAAGGAGAATAAAATGGAATTGGCAGGAGAAGGAGAATAAGTTGGAAGGAGTAAAATATTGAGAAAGTAAGGGAGAAACTGTAAAAGGACGAGGGAAATGTTATGATGAAAAATTTAAAAAAAAAATGACTGCTGCAATAAAAAGGAATGTTAAACTAGCAGACGACATAGAGCATGAAATATATAGATGATGTGACAGAAGGAAGAGGAAGAGATGGAGAGAGATTGAGAGGAGGAGGAAATGAGAAACTAAGACAGTTAGAATAAACGTGAGTAGGCAGTGCGAGTGAGTAGGCTGGGTAAAATGATTATAGGAAGGCCAGAATGTGAAAGGATAGAAACGAACTGGCAGGAGCAAGGGAACTGAAAATAGATGAAAAGAAGATGCAGAGGAAACAGAGTAAGGGACCGGAAAATAATTAAATGGAGGGATTAACGAAATTAGAAGGGTAGAATAAAACAGCGAGACAGTTAAGAAAACGAAAATTAATACAAAGGGGGAAAAAGAAACTGACTGAGAAACGGAATGGGGAAAAACAAAGACAAAGGACAAAGGGCAATTAACTAGGATGTACAGCACATGTGGTGGAGTCGGGAAAGATGAACGGACGAAAAAGGCGGCTGAGGAAGAAGAAATATAAGATAATATGTTCAGAGTACAAGAATATATTGACGGGAAGAAGAGGACACGAAAATGAAGAATTACACGATATGAGGCGCAGGGAGAGCTGAGGCCATGAGACTCGACTAGAGGATGGGATAAGTGAGGAACAGAAGACGAAAGAACGAAAAAGGAAAAAGTGGCAGGGGAATATAAGGAAGGAAAAGAACGGAAAAAGAGAGCCGAATAGTGAAGCAGAATGAGTTACGAGGACGAGATAAAGTGAGACAGAGGATAAAGAATGGAAAGAGGGACTGAAAAAAAATAAATTATAAGAGAGCTAAGAATATTGTTAAAGTAAAGACAGCACGAATATGAAGTGACGGGACCAAGACTGAAAGGTGTGGAAGCAAATGAAGGAAAAAGCAGAAAAAAAAAAAAAAAACATGAATCGAGAGACAGGGAAAGAATTGGAGGTGAATGAGGAGGAGGAACTGAAAAGAGTGAAATAGAATGGGAAGTGAACCCCCCCCAAAAAATAATAATAAGCACGTTGTCGGATGTGGAGTTAGAAATGGGGAGGTGGGGTGGGGAAAGTAGATACAGTTGGTGAAAAGTTGAAATGAAAGACAACAGAGCGGGAAAATGAAGAATAACATGGTAAGAGAAAGCGAGGGAGAGAGTTAACAGAGTTTCAGAATATGAAAATGGAACTAAAGAGAATAATAAAAGAATATGAGGGGATGGGGAGTATTAGGAAAATAAAATGAAAAGACGAGATGAAAATAAGTGGTAATATCATGAATGTGAAATGGAAGAGGAAGAGAGGAAAGGAACTCGCAGTTTGAGGAAGAATGACAAATTGATAAAGCCTGAGAAATAGACTATACAAGCTTTCTAAAATATGTAGTGAAAGGAAAATGCGCCAGGAAAATGAAGGAAAACGCCTTAGAAATAAGAGAGGAAAGTGGATTTTGGCTGGAGAAGGAAATGAGGATCTGAGTAGGATATGACAAGAAAGCCTCCTGAGAAGAAAATGTTGTGGGAGGAGTTAGATAACCAAGTAAACGACGATGGAGAGCAGGGACGTGAAGAAAAACAAGGTGGAAGAAGTAGGGAAAGAAAATGAAGGACATGGTGGAAGGAAGAGGAAAAGTTGACAGATTCTGAGAAGGGAGATAGCCAACTCAGACAAGTAAACTGAGAGAGAGAGAGAGAGAGAGAGAGAGAGAGAGAGAGAGAGAGAGAGAGAGAGAGAGAGAGAGAGAGAGAGAGGACTATTTCTGGGAAGTTCAAGTGATAGGAGAAAGAGACCAGAAATGTGAAGGGGCATGAAGTGGAGTAATAGGAAGAGGAGAAGGAAGCTGAAGTGAAGAGAAGCAGAATTAGATGAGGAAAAACATAAGGAAGAGAGAAGGAAAATGAAGTGAGGAGAAAGAAAATGAAATGAGGACAGAGAAAATGTAGTATCGAAAAAGAAAATTAAATGTGGATAAGAAAATTAAAATTAGGAAAAAAATTAATTGAGTAGTAAGCTAACTGAAAACTTGCAAGAAGAATGAAAAATTGACCAGAGACTTAGAGACTCAAACAGGGAACAGGGAAATTCGAGTTAAGACAATAAGATAAGACTGAAAGAAAGAAAGAAAAAAGAACGGTAGCAGTAACATGAGACCAGAAAAAATAAAACACACAGTCTGATAAGGAGAACAGATTACTAAGACGTAAGGGGATATATGTA
>NW_027642791.1:0-20979 GCF_032717465.1 Coenobita brevimanus | reverse complement strand
TCTAACAGGGAAGGAATTGCCCAATAGGGAAGTCCACCAACTTGTTGTCCCTACCAATCTAATATCTGCGGTACTTCAAATAGTTCATAACACACCTCATGCATCCCATCCAAGTAAAGATCGATGCTTGCGACAAGCACGTCTTGCATACTATTGGCCAACTATGCATCGAGATATCAATGTACACTGTGACTCTTGTATTTCGTGCCACCGTCACAAAGGATCAACCGTTTTACCTGCACCGCTCTTACAATACCCAATTCCGTCACATCCGTGGGAAACTGTTTCTATTGACCTTCTAAAACTTCCGCTTACGGAATCAGGTGCTCAGTATTTATTTGTAGCTGTTGATCATTTCTCTCGCTACTGTGTCCTAGTTCCACTTGCAGATAAGACCGAAAAGCTTAGCGCGTGCTTTCATCGACCACGTAATTTGCTCATTTACTACACCCAACACAATAATTACAGATAATGGAACTGAGCTTAACAACAGTCTTCTGGAGGAAATTTGTAAACAGTACAATATCAACAAATGCAATGTTTTCCCTAACCATCTTCCAATGGCCTCGTAGAGCGACACAACCGAAAGGTTTTGGAGTGCCTCAGATATTTAGGGTCAAATAGTGCCTCCTGGGATGAATGGATACCCCAAGTAGCAGCTTCTATAAATAGTTCCATCAATTCATCCATTGGTGAATCTCCTTTCTTTGTCTTATTTGGGTTCGATAAAGACCTTCCCTATTCCATCCTTTCTTCAAAGCTTGATCCCATCTATAATGTGGATGATTACATAAAAGTGAAAATCACGAACTTCCAGAAAATCCATCAGTATGTCACGTAAATCTGGCCGCATCTCAGGAGGACATGTTGCAACGCCAACATAAGTCTGCCTCACCTATCATTATCAACATTGGAGATCTAGTCTTTGCTCGTTCCTATACTCGCACCTCCAAATTGCATGACAAATTTACAGGCCCCTACCGCGTCATAAATAAACAAGGTAACAAATTTCAAGTACAAGAATTGTCAACTAAAGATACCAAGTGGGTACATGCAGATGACCTAAAGCATACACCTCGAGGCCTGGTGTTGGAAGAGTCCCTAGAACAACCTATCACTACTTCTCCTTCTCCACCTGTTCCTCAGTCTGAACCTTCTTCATCCAATCATTATCGGTCAAAGCTGCGCTCTGCACATAAACATCTTCATGATCTCTCTCATTAATTCAAAATTATTTTCTAGGTAAGATGTTAGCAGTCTACCTGATGGCAGTGCTGACCCTCATAGGGTCTGGGTTGGGTGAGGACAATGGTGGAGTACGTCCCAGGGCCTTAGTCGGCTCAAGAGGCGATGTAATGGTGATAGAGAACGTCGTCTCTTTGCGCTACGATTTAGAGCCCCTGGCCGACGTAGCCATCGCCCTTCTTCACTTCGCACGCCATCTGGACGAGATCAGGGCCCAACTGTCAACCATCGTGGGGAAACACAATCCTAATCAACCTTGGTACCCATTGTATCTCCCACTTTCTTGGCAATTGACTTACATCTATGACAGGTTCTCGCAACTAAATGACACGTTCTCCAGTCAGACACCAGTAGGTCGTTCACGTGTAAAACGAGGTCTCTTTGACTTGGGAGGTGAAATTCTTAGTGGCTTATTTGGCGTAGCTACAGCTCGTGACCTTTCAGACTTCAAATCCGACCTAGCTCACTTGGCCACGGCCCTAGAATCTCAGAGTAGAATCATTAAAGTCCAACACACTATGTTGCAAAAAATTACAGCCCAGCTCAGTGAAGTCACTTACACTCTGAACAACTTCACAGACATTCTCAGACAACAGATTTCTAAAATTAATATTGTTTCTCAGCTCGTCTATCTAAAACTTCACCTCGACAATCTCCAACTTTCTATTGACTCTCTCCTCTCTCAAGTTTCAACCTTGGTTCGTATTCTAGTTGATACTGTTGATGGACGAGTCTCTGTGGACTTAGTACCTATTTCTGCTCTTCGCTCTGAATTGAAATGGGCTCATTCTACCTTCGACTTGTCTCCACTACTTTCTCTTTCCTCTCTAGAATTCTACTATCCAGTTCTTGAGGCAACCCTTCTTGCAAACTATGTCATGGTTCATATTCCTCTTCGCTCTGCCATCACCTTTAACCTCTTCCAACTTATTCCCTTTCCTTTCGGGTTTAATAACTCCCTAGTACAAGCATCTGCTCTCTCGGAATATTTCCTCCTATCCCATGATCACCTTTCCATTGCCTTTATCTCCTCAACAGATCTCACCAAATGTTCTTTTCTTACCCCTACGTCACGCCTTTGTGCTGCTTACCTTCTAACTATTTTCCCTAGTAGTGCCGCACCCTGCGAGTCTGCCTTAGTTCTCAACCATTCTGTACACTCTGCCTGTTCCTTTGCACCGGCTCCAGAACTTCCAGTCTATCACGCTCATCTCAACCACGTCCAGTACTTCTTTTTCACGGTTCCTGTCTCTGTTACCATCATGTGTCCTGGTTCTTCTATTCATTCAGTGCTTGCTAATGGTCTCTATAAGACACCTGACTATTGTACAGTCAAATCTGAATCTGTAATCACTTATGCCACTCGTTACCACCAAGCTGTCCGCAATCACACCTATGACATCTTTCAACCACTCAACATGACTTCCACTCTACCACTTGCTAATATCTCTATCACCTCCGCAAACTTGCGCATGCTAACATTTCTAAATGAAAGTGACTTCATTATGGACCAGTTTTCTATGGCCTTCAGCTGTTCATGGGTACATCCAACAATTGTGTTTCCCCCAGTGGCCATCTCTTTGATAGGTTTCATTCTTATGATCTGTGCAATGCACTGTTGTGTAAGGAAAATGGAACGCAGCCTTCAAGAAATCAGAATCGCAACAGGAGTTGTACAGCCTCCCCGGGCTGTAGAAGAAGGCAGTGGTTAATGTCCATCCATGGTAACTAAAAGTGCAGAAGCATCCAAATACAAGAAAATCAGAAAATAAATATAATATGTAAGAAATTTGAACAGAAACGCCTTACATTATATTGAAAAGGTGTAACCAAATAGAAAATGAACAGTTCATGAGTAACAGAAAAATGTAGTGGCAGCCAAAATACTATCTATATTTTCTACTAGTAGCATAACCATATAGAATATATGTGGAACAGTAAATCTAGTGTGAAATTACTGAACCAAATATGGATTCATACGACGGGGACAATAGTAGTGTGCATCATATAGTTGGATGGGATCCTTATAAATATAGTGACCTCTACACATATGTGTTCCACAAATGATATATTACCCTTCAGTCTATTCTTTTATTATTATACCTACGTACTGTGCATTTACATCATATGTCTTTACACCCATTGTTATATTATTCCTATGTATTTACCTTTTTTTCTCTTCTTCTTTCACATGGCCATGTATTGTATATACTATATTCCCGTGCCTTGCTATAATTCCTATGGATTGTTTTTATCAACCAATAATAATTAACCCATTTACTTATATACCTACTAAACAACCCCCCCACTTTTTTTTTTTTTTTCACAATTATTGAATTTCCACTGCATTCCTACCTTCATTGTGTCAGGAGACACCAATTCCATTTTTACCGGGGGAGTATTGTACCCATACTATGTCACCTAAAACCTATGTATATATGTATATGTAACCAGTACCATTGATGAAATCAGCACACTTCTCTAAACTGCTGACTTAAGCTAAGGTTCCCACGCCCGCTGCTCGCTGTGAGTCAGTATGGGGCTAGACATCTAACAGAGGACAGGTATAGAAGTTCTCTCTGGAATAAACCTCCATTATACGTCACCTCAGATCTTTGGAATAAACCTGAGTGGGGAGTACGGGGCTATTGAAACAAAGGAAAAAGTGGATGTCAGAAGAAACATGGAATGCAATTCAGAAAAGGAAAGAGGCGAAGGTAAGAAGTGAAGAACATGTTGATGGCCAGGTAATTGAAGTACTTAGAGCAAGGTACTGGAGGTTACATTCTGAAGTAAAAAGACTCGTTAGACGTGATAAGAGGAGGCTGTATGATGAAAAGGCAACAGAGACAGAAATTAAGTAAAAATGACGGTCAGACCACAAGAGCAGCGTATCACACCATAAAGGAGTTAACCGGAACTGAAAAGAGAAGGAAGGAAATACCTGTGCGAGATAGAAATGGTAATTTGATGACTAAAGATTTGGATATAAAAGAAAGGTGGAAAGAGCATTTTGAATCTGTTCTAAATATACCAATCCCAGCTGAAGAGGACATTTTGCCAGCCGAGAGAGATTTGCAGACAGAAACACGGGATATAACCTTGGAAGAGCTAGCAAAATCTATAAAGGAATTAAAAAATTTTAAGGTCCAAGGAGAGGATGGAATATTTTCTGAAATGCTTAAGGTGGAAAATGATGAGTTGTTGAATGCGATTTTGAAACTTTTTAATGTGGCTTGAGACAATGGTGGAATTCCAGAAGAGTGGAAAAATGGAGTGATTATAAAAATACCAAAAAAGGGAGATTTAAGTGTGTGTGGCAATTGGAGGGGGATAACTTTGACACCTGTAGTTGCAAAAGTCTTTTCCAAGATCTTGTTGAACACAATGGAGCCAGTAAATGATAAAATTTTAAGAGAAGAACAAGCGGGATTTAGAAAGGGTCGAGGTTGTAATGATCAGATTTTTATTGAAAGGCATCTAATGCAACAAGCTAGTGAGATAAAAATGCCACTTAGTGTTTTGTGGATTTTGAAAAGGCGTTTGATAGTGTTTCGCATGGAGCTATGTTGAAAATTATGAGATATTATGGTGTACCCGAAAAGTTTGTATAGCCTATATTATTAGAAGCCTCCATGAAGGTACATTTTGCAAGGTAATGGTCGGTGGTTCTTTGAGTGATCCATTTGAAGTTAGGTCAGGAGTGATTCTAGGAGTTCTTTCGCCTCTGCTGTTTGTTTTGGTTATGGATTATGTTAAGAGAAAGGTTGTAAGGAGGACAGGTGCAGAAATTAACAGGAAAGAAAATAAGAGGCTGATGGATTTGGACTATGCTGATGATATTGTACTGATTTGCGGAAGTATTTACGAGATGCAGAAGGTGCTTGATTGTTTGGTGGAGGAAGGAGAAATACATAAAACTACTTGGCACCATAGCATTACCTGGAGAACAATTAGGGTGTACTAACCTAATCAATCACAAGATTAAGGTGCACCTAGATACATCACCAATTTTCGTACCGGCCTACCGAATCCCACAATCTCAGCGTACACTCGCAAATCAGTATGTCGATGAAATGTTAAAATTTGGAATTATTGAGTCATCTGTCTCCCCGTGGAATGCCCCATTATTCTTCGTGCCCAAACGAAATGGAGAAATGCGTGCGGTAGTAGATTACCGTAAACTAAACAATCACACAGTCCCAGACCGATTTCCCATGCCATTGCTAAGCGACATCCTACAGAATATTGGTCCAGAAAATAATGTATTTATCACGATCGATTTGCTAAGTGGTTATTATCAAATTCCTGTAGATCAGGAGTCACGTAAAGACACTGCCTTTTCCACAAATAGAGGACACTATCAGTATAGAAGGATGCCCATGGGACTGAGGACAGCCCCGGGCACATTCCAGCGTCTTATGAATTACTTATTTTCTGGAATTTTAGGACAAGGAATATTTGTTTATCTTGACGATATTATCATCACAACGAAAGATATCACAGAACATCTCCAGAAATCAGACCTACTCTTACAAGGGCTTGGTGATGCTGGTTTAAAAATTAAGCTTTCTAAATGCAAATTTTGCTTTAAGGAAATAAAATTCTTAGGCCACAGACTAAGTGCTAATGGTATTCACACCACTGATGGCAAAATAAAGGCACTGAAATACTTTCCTGAAACCACTACGAGTGACGAAGTTAGAAAATTTTTAGGTCTAGCTGGATACTATAGGTCATTCATACAACAATTCTCTCATATAGCCTTTCCTCTATTCCAGCTACTCAAAAAAGATGCTATATTCCAATGGGAAGAACAAAAACAAGCATTTAACAAATTAAAAATTAAACTAACAAATGCACCATGTTTGGCATATCCGGATTTCACAAAACCATTTATTAATTGCACAGAAGCATCAGTTAAAGGATTAGGGGCTGTACTGATGCAAGAAGATAAAAGAGGACAGAATCAACCAATTGCATTTGCCAGAGGACAAATAAAAGGTGCAGAGAAAAATTTATTGCACTACAGACTTAGAGGCACTTGCAGTGGTTTTTGCATTACAAAAGTTTCGAGATTTGGTATATGGTTACGAAATACACTTATTCACCGACCATAAACCGCTAGTGGGTATGTTTAAAGAAAAACTCCTCTCTGGGAGGAGAGCAAGATGGAAATGTACAGTCAAAAACTACAATGTACATATTCATTATATACAAGGCAAAATTAATCTAGTAGCCGACGCATTATCTAGGAACCCTAAAACAATGCAGGTCGCGGAATTAGATCTCAAAGGAGGCATCCCAAACCACGATGAAATCACAAAAGCACAAAGACTTGATCCAATATGGTTTAAATTAATATACAAGTTAGAAAGTGGAGATGACATACAATTACCCAAACTACATGTACCACTAGAACAATTCACAATAATCAATAATACCTTATACAAGATCAACCCAAAACAATCAAAACGCCAAAGAAATAATAACCAATTGGTAGTACCTAATGACATGAAACCCCAAGTATTACGAACGATACACGATAGCCCACATGCAGGACATCCTGGAAAAGATAGGACATTCAAACAAGCTCAGTTGTTATATTACTGGCCATCATTACGAAAATATATAAACAATCATATAGACAGATGTGAATCATGTGCAAAACACAAAGGATACCCAATTTCACCTGCACCGATGGGTAATTACCCTGTACCACATCAACCATGGGATGTTGTCGCGGTTGATTTACTCAAGATGCCATTATCATACAACAGTAACCAATGCCTATTCGTAGCAACGGATCATTTTTCCCGTTATGTAATTTTGGCCCCAATTAAAGATAAAACAGCAGAGACAGTAGCAATAGCAAAAACAGACAATGTGATATGTCGCTTTACTATCCCAAAGGTACTAATAAGTGATAATGGAAGAGAATTTAATTCTGATATCTTACAAGAAATATGTAAACAATACAATATCAAAAAGGATAACTTTTTAGCCTATCACCCAGCATCTAATGGGTTAGTAGAGAGACAAAACAAAAAAGTATTAGATGTGCTACGACACATTCTCAATTAAAATTATGCAAGCTGGGATGATTGGACTCCCAGAGTAGAAGCCTCAACTAATGGATCTATAAATAAATCCATAGGTGAAACACCACATTTCATTATATATGAGACAGATAAAAAACTACCATATGAGCTCCTACAAGGTGACAGTCTGCCTATATACTATTACGATGATTACTCTAAACTCTGTTTACGTGAATTCCAGGACATACAAAAGAGTCAAGAAACAATTAACCAGGTTCAAGGAAGAAATGACGGAGGCATTTAACAAAAAGGCAAGAGACTCGCCTATCAGCTTAGGAGACATTGTCTATGGTATCATTCATATGAGAACCAATAAATTATCCCCGAAATTTGAGGGGCCCATACAAAGTAATTAACATAAAGGCAAACAAAGTTTCAATTAAGTCACTGTCAAGTGGCGAAGAAAAACAAGTTCATATTGACCATTTAAAACGAGTTTCAAGGGAACTATCTAATATTTATACAGCCTCGGATACCACAGAACAAGCGAACATAACTCATGAACCCAATCAAGAAAACAACAATAATTACAAAAATAAATTAAGGTCATCTACCAAACAATCAAACACAGATGGCTGGGGAAAGGGTGGCTCAATCGGTGGAGAGTTGGCCTGCAGTCTTGACGGACCCAGGTTCAAATCCCGCTGAGGCAGGGAACAGTTTAAGGATTTGAATTTCAGGAAAATCAGACTTTACTGATCTACCAGAAGGCCCGCCGACATGTCGTAAAAATATCCCCGCTAATACCAATACACCAGTCCTGTATGAGACAGCCCTAGCATGTATTCAGTATGGACGGTGGGTGTTAGCGCCGAAGTGGTGACATGTAGAGGTGTGCGGTACGTAGGAGGACTACTGGGCCTTGAAAGCAGGCTGTGAAGCCTATGCCCAGAGTCGGTTACTTAAAAAAAAAAAAAAAAAAAAAGTGCAACTGTTCCAATAAAATCTACAGTACATCATTTACATGATTTAAATATCGATATAAACTCCTTCTATAAATGAAATAATAATCAAGTTATTGTTCTACGTTAGTCAGCCGTTACGCACATCATCACTACCATCGACCACAGCATGACCATATTAGAAAATTAATAGATTTTTTGTCGGTAGGTAACGATGAAGGGACTTATGCTATGGATTCTCCTCTACATAGCATGAGGATATGCTCATTTAGACTCCTAACACATAGTACGGCAAGGATGTCTCATAGCTCCAACGGCCACGACATCAATCGTAAAAGATGTCATGAGTACTGAAATCAGTTTGGACTACTTATACGAACTACCTTCTTATCTAGAAAACATCGCAAGACCAACGAGGACCCTGGACTTCACGATAGGAGGCTATGTTTCACAGGCACATAACACAAAGGAAGTGGATGAAATAGTGAAGTTAGCGAAATGGAAGATAAAACAGGTGAAGTCAACTATGCTCATCATGATCCAATATCTCCCATCTCGTGGAACGGAGTTATTGAGTGCCACGAACAACTTTACACGTACGCGCCAAAAGCGCGGTTTGTTCGACCTGGGTGGTGCAGTTCTTGGGAACATCTTTGGATTGGCTACAGAGGAAGACCTTCAAGAAATAAACAACAAATCTAATAAAATAGCTCAGGTACTAACATACCAAGATAAATTCATCGCCAGACATAACTCAGCAATGAAGACAATCGTGAAAATCTGAAAAAGGCGGAAAACATAGCTCTCGAAAGTGTAAATAAAATAAATGACATGGAAGGAAACAACACTTTTCCAACACTTCTCCATCATCACGGAACACACTGATACAATTCTGCTCTAATTAGACAACACTAAAGTTTGTTACAGGGTACTTATGCAAGGAATTTCGAATGCCGGTGATGGCAAGATTACAATTGAATTATTTCCAGTTCATGAGCTACGTCAGATAATTAGTCAAGGCATACATAAACATAAATTGAAGCCTTTGTTCCGAAGTAGGGATTTCATGCAATATTATCCATATTTAGAAGCAACACTAACACCAGCATCAGTAGTAGTTCATGTACCATTCATAATTGACGACCTGTTCACAGTATACAAAATACACCCCTTCGCTTCTAAGAATAATAAGACTTTCGTCATCATCAACATCATCAAAGACACCGAACTCATCATGGTCTCCAAGAGACGGAACTCTGTCACTTTCGCAAGTGAATCAACGATTGAACGAAAGTGCCGCACATCCTTACATGCTGTTCACCTATGTCCTGCGTACATTTTCACGTTTCAGCCTACTGAAACAGTCCCTTGTGAAATGGCTATCATAGGAAATCACAATATTCATAATCACTGCAACTTCACTTTTGCTCCAGATAAGCTTGTACACCATCAGTGCATCGGATCAATCAATCAATCATTTCCTGTGGCACCCTCGGGGATGCATAGGGCCTCGATGAACTCACACCACCACATCCTATCTTGTGCTAACTCCTCAAGATCTCCCCAACACTCATCTCCAGCTTCCCGTCTCATTGTCCTCACCCACGTCTCTTTTGGCCTTCCTCTACCTCTCCTACCAGGTGCCACCCACCCTGGTGTACCTCGTACTATTCCCTGTCTCCTATACACATGTCCTAGCCACTTCCATCGTGAGAATCTAACATATTCATCGATCGGCTGCACTCCCGTTATTTCTCTAATTCTACTATTTGGTATCCTTTCCCACCACTTAACTCCTAATATTCTTCTAAGTGCTTTATTTTCAAACACCAAGAATTTATTTTCCATAGTCACTGTGCTGTACCAAGACTCGTGTCCATAAATTAAGATACTCCTAACCATTACCTTATAAAGTTTGATTTTTGTATGTACAGAGAAATTGTTATTATTCCAAATATTTTTAAGCATTCCCATTGCCTGATTAGCCTTCTTTAACCTTTCCTCGAATTCAAAGTTCAAAGAACCATCCTTGGCTAAATAAGTAATAAGTGCATCGGATACTCATTTTTTTTTTTTTTTTTCACTCATAACACATCAGTTTACATAGTCTGTCCAGATATAGCACCAGACTACTGTGCGGTATTTACACCAGCCATGTCTACTTTATCCACCATCAATCACTATGCCATCCTCAATCATACACACAAACATTTCCACCCACTACCTAATATGGACTTAAACATGAGCACAAGTACTAAGTTGACATCACCTAAGTTTGAAACGATGCAACTAATCAATGAAGCAATGAAGCCCTGGGAAGATCTGAGTTTGAGTATGTTTTACTCATATTATGTGTATAGCCCAGCACCTACTGTCAAAATCTTCTGCATTGTATTTGCAGTTGTGGTGTTCGCAATGCAAAGAATGAATGCAAGAATTGCAAATTTGGAGTCAGTATTTAGTAGGGGTAGAGTAAGTATTCGAGTTAATCCCCCCTGAATGAAGTGTACATATTTTGTATATAGTGTTATTTATATGTAAATAAAAACAATAAGAAGAATGACATGATATAGAAGTATACCAGTATCATTATCTCTATATGAAATATTAATAGCTCTTAACTTTGAATTACTTTTTTTTGCATATATGCATTTTACTGTTATACATACACATCTTACATAATGTCATACAACAACCAAGTTAACCTTATTGCATTTGTTCAATTATATATACAACTTGTTTAAATGAAATATTACTGGATCATTGCAATATTAACATGAATAATATATCTATACAATGTTATAATCAATGTTATGTATTAATAGATTAGTATATGTCAATGATGATTGCTGTCAGAGGACCGCCAGATCGCATGACCGAGCGATGTCAGGACTCTATATTATAAATACAGATCATAATAAACAGATAGACAGCTAGTTAGATAGATAGATAGACAGAAGCACCAAGCCAGGGTGTGAGATAGGTAGTGTATCAGCAAGAATTAAGCAAAAGGAAATTAGCTTGCAACTCTTAATGTGAAGGAATGCTAGTCCCGCACCGGAAGCTGTACAATACACACAAACGTACAGTGTTCTAGATGTTTCCACGACAGTATAGCACACGTGACACGACCCCTGCTAAACAAGAATGTAGCAATTAGAGCTCAGAAAGGGGCAAGCCTTTGAACCGGCAGGTAGTGGAGAGATCAAATAAGAAGAGGGGTCCAAGTAGACTTAGTATATTAAGTTCCTTGTAATACATACGCTACTCAACTTAGACTTTCTCTGAAGATAATAAATCAAGATCATCTCCTGTATTCATCTTTAACTCCTCCTGCTTTTCGATTACAAAAATAACTTTAACCAAAACTCAAGACTTAAATATTACAAGACTAAAGAGCTCTATATATATATAAATCGTGGCTACGAAGTTCCAACACTTCTTCTTCTACTTCAAAATTTTCATCTCCTTCTTCTTCTTCTTATTCTTCATCTTCTTCATATCATCATCATCATCATCATAAATCGTCATATTCTTATTTTTCCTCTCCTTTTCCTTCTCCTTCTTCTTTTTCTTCTTCTCCTTTTCCTTCTCCTTCTTCTTCTTCTTCTTCATCTTAATATGCTTTGCCATATAAATGGCGGAGCGGAGCTTCTGGCTTTCGTCAGTATTATTATTATTATCATTATTATTATTTTGCATTTTCTTTTTCTTCGACCCCGATGATATCGCACATGACTGTACCTTAGGGTAACCCATGAACTTGTGCCAAATCTAAATGACCTTGACCAATTATTGAAGGTGATTTTCTCAATTTTATTCTAAATAGTGCATATTTGAAATGGATATAGCTCAGAAGCTTATTGAGATACAACTATCTGGTTGAAAATCCTATGAAAAAAAAAAAAAAAAAAAGCTTTGCTGAATAATTTTGGCTTAATATATTGCCATTTAGCCTAGTTGAAAGTAATGTGAGCCAGGTAGACTGCAGGCTCGTGTCCTCCTCTGGGAGTCCACCATCATCCTTTCGGGGGATAGGGAAGGAAATAAGGGACTGTTTCTGCAACTGACAGTGGATCCACTCTGTTATGTCAATGCCACTACTGGTCGGCGTTCCTCTCAAACACTTGTACATGAGAGTACTTATTAAATGTGCAAAGCAGAATGGTATAATTTTCGACAACTCGCACGCAAAGCTCAGACTGTGTGTGTGTGTGTGTGTGTGTGTGTGTGTGTGTGTGTGTGTGTGTTCTTACCTAATTGTTCTTACCAAATTGTATCTTTACAGGAATGAGTCAAGCTCGTACTGTCCCGTGTCTTAACCCATATTTATCGTACATATCCTTAAATTTGTGAATTGTTTTGGCACACACTATTTCATTCGGTAGTGCATTCCATTGATCAGTTGCTCTGTTTGGCAACCTGAATTCCCTTACGTCTTTATCACCTCTCTTCTTATGCAGTTTTTTGCAGTGTCCTCTTGCTGATGCTTCTCCATATGTTAAGTAATCATTTATGTCTATTTTCTCCTTTCCTGATATGCACTTATATAGCATTATCATGTCACCTCTTTTCCTTCTCTCCTGTAGTGTTAGTAGATTCAGTTTATTTAGTCTTTCTTCGTAGCTTAGGTCCCTTAAGCTTGGTATCCATCTTGTAGCGGCCCTTTGAACTTTTTCAATCTTGTCTATGTGCTTTTTGAGATGAGGACTCCAGACTACTGATGCATATTCCAGGGTTGGTCTAATGAATGATGTTATTATCCTTCTTAGCATGTCTTCATTTATGTATGTGAATGCTATTCTCATATATGCAAGCAGTGTATACATGTTCCGTACCTTCTCGCTGATGTGGTCAGCCGGAGATAGTCTGTTATTGATAATCACACCTAGGTCCTTCTCTCTTTCTGATGTGTATAGGGTTTTATTTCCTAACTTATAATCCCAATCAGGTCTTTTTCCACTTTTACCAAACCTGATTACATGACACTTGTCCACATTGAATTTCATTTTCCTTGTATTACTCCATTCATGAAATTTATTTAATTCTTCTTGTAGCTCTTTACAAGAGTTTGTGTTAGTAATTCTCCTTTGTATTTTTGCATCATCTGCAAACATATTCAGATAGCTCTCATTTCCAGTGTTACTGTTTATATCATTTATATACACTAAAAACATGATTGGTGCCAGCGCTGAACCCTGTGGTACTCCACTAGTCACTTCTTTCCATGATGAGTAGTTTCCTCTTAGTACTGTTCTCATTTATCTTTTTATGAGAAAATCTTGCATCCAACAAAACAGTTTGGCTCGAATTCCTCCTTGATGGTACAGTTTCCATAAAAGTCTTTGGTGTGGTACTGTGTCAAAAGCTTTCTTGAAATCTAATTAGATACTGTCCACCCATCCTTCCCTTTCTTGTATTGTGTTTGTTACTCTGTCATAGTAGCTCAACAGATTAGTAACACATGATTTTCCTTTTCTGAAATCAAACTGTCTTTCTGTTATCATACTGTGTTCTTCTAGATGATTTACCCAAGCTTTTCTTATAAGCTTTTCTAATACCTTGCTTACAACACTGGTCAGTGATACTGGTCGGTAGTTGAGTGGATTTTGTCTATTTCCTTTCTTGAATAAGGGGACAATATTTGCTTTCTTCCAAATATCAGGTAGTTTACCTTGACTCAAGGATTTCTTGAAAATTAAAAATAATGGTTTACTTAACTCCTTTGCACATTCTCGTAGTACCCAAAATGAAATTTCATCAGGACCACTTGCTTTTACTCTGTCTAATTTACTTAACTCCTGTATTACTTTCTCTGCTCTTTGTTTATCTGGTAGTATGTGTGGACATGCATGTTCCACATAGTCCCTCTCAATTTTTTTTTCTGTAAAAACTAACTGGAAATTCTTATTTAGTGCTTCACAAATGTCTTTCTCTTGCGATAAGTGATTTCCTCGTCCGTAATGGATTGCATTATATCTTTTACTTTGGTTTTGCTTCTGATGTAGCTGTATAACAGCTTTGGTTGATCACTACTTTTATTTATTATATCCTCCTCAAACTGTTTTTGGGCTTCCCTCCTTATTCTTGTATAATCGTTTCTTGCCTGTTTGTAATTATTATATGCCCTTTCACTATTGTGTCTTCTGTATCTATTCCACAACAAATCTCTTCTTTCTTTTGATTTTTTACATTCTGTATTGAACCATTTCTGTATTTTCTTATCTGCTTCTTTGTGCTGTGAGATGTGCTTCTGGACTCCTATTTCATAATATTCACAGAATTTTTTATATACATCATTTAAATGTTGTCCTCTAAGCTCATTTTCCCAATCAACTTCTAAGAAATACTTCTTTAGGTCTTGGTAATTTCCCTTTTTATAGTTTAGGCTCTTTTTGTGACTTTCATTGCTGTTAACTATGTCATATGCTATCCTGAAGATGTAATTTAGTACTGCATGATCGCTTTTGCCGAGTGGAGGGTGATATATTAAACTGTCAATATCATTTTCTTGCCTGGTAAATATTAGATCTAGCACTGAAGGTACATCAAGTCCCCTTTTTCTGGTGGTTTCCCTCACATGTTGCGTTAGGAAATCTCTTGCACGAGATCCAGGAGCTTTTGGTCCCAACAGCTTTCTTGGCTAATTATATCTAGAGTATTCCAATTTATATTTGTATTAAAATCTCCAGTTAGTATAATTCTTTCCGATTTCTCTTCCATTTTATGTAGTAATGATCTTAAACTCTGAATTGTACTCTCTGCCAGGTCCTCATATTCGTCTCTTTCCCATGTGTTTGATCTGGGTGGCATGTACAAATTGGCTACAATTACTTTCCCTTCAGATGTGTTGATCTCTACTGCAATCAGTTCTACTTGTGATGGTATATCTAGTTTTATTTCATTGACTTTTAGATTTTTCTTAGTTAATTTTATAATTTTCCTCCTTTTTTTTTTTTTAATTTCTGTCTCTTCTCCATATATTGTATTCCTCTAAGTTTAGTATGTCATTGGATATCCTTGGTGTTAATTTTGTTTCAGTTAGGCATATTATTTGTGGTTCATTTTCTCTGACATAATCATTCATCTCTAGTAATTTAGATACCATTCCATCCACATTTGAGTACATCAACTTTATCATCTTGTTTATATACTTGTCATGACATGGTTTTACTACCTTCCTCCTTTTTGTTCCATCCTGTCTGTGTACCACTTTCGTACCTGCAATCCTATTACTTTGTAAAAAAAAATTGTTCTTCTCCTCTTCTGATCTTCCCTCATTTTTTGTTTTTGCTTCCTCCCTCTTCTCTTTCAGTAATTCCAGTTCCTCTTGTGTTAGGCATCTTTTTATCCATACATTTTTGAACTCCTCTTTTTCCATAAGATTCTTTGCATTTTTTAGTATCTCCTCCACAGTGTTTACACTCTGGAAAGTCACCTTTAGAGGTCTTGTCTTGCTTTTGTCGTATTTCCTTAACCTTTTGTGTTCCTCTATGTCTTTACTACAGATTTCCTTTGATACTTCTTTCAGTAAGCTCATTACATTTGCCATCTCCTTTTTGTCTCTTGTGATCTTGTTTTTTACTTCTTCCTCTTCTATACCAGTGATTACTATAGATTTGTTTATATCTACTGAATCTCTGACTAACTTTGGAATGTTTTGGATTATTCTTTTCACTTCCTGTTTAATGCTTTTTTCTTCCACCCTTGTTTCTAAGTCTTTCTTTACTTTCACCATTTCAGCATACGTGGTTTCCACATCATTTTTGTATCTTTGCACAGCTTCATTCCCCTGTGTTATCTTCTCCTCAATATCACTGCTTTGGTCTATCAGACTGCTTACTTGCCTAATTGTCCCTGTATCATTTTTGAACTCTTCCATAACACTCTCGTGATTGACTATTGTACTTGCCATTTCACTCATTTTCTTCCTAAGTGTACTCAATTCCACTGTTAGTTCACTGATGGTTGTGTCTTTCTTGTTGGCCTCCCTTCCTAGTTTTTCTATTTCTTCCTTTTGCAAGTGCATCTGCTTCTTTATTTCATCAATTTCATTTTTTGAAAGCCATTTCTAGTTTGTGTACACGTTCAACCAGTCTATTGTGAGTCTCCACTGTCAACCAGTTCTTGGTAGAAATCATCATCTTGCTTTCTACCTTTATCCCTTTCTTTTCCAAATTTGCTTTACTAAAGTACCGTATGTGTCCATTTTGCAATACTAAAAGCACAGAGTACTTGTACTTGCATTCCCCGTGCAGCTGTAGTCTAAACAAACCTCAGCTGACTGAGCGCATTCTTTCGCCTCTTTGTTCTCTTTTTCTGTTTGAACAAGTCTTGTTTAAACTTTTTATTTTTTTCTTATAATAATGAAAATCATTGAGTCTAACCTGGTACATGAGCTTGACTCATATAAAGATACTAATTTAGGTAATGCCACTGGCCGTGCTGGTTCGGTACGGAGCGCCGACGTCTCACGTCTGCTATCTCTGACTCCCACTGTGTGTGTGTGCGTGTGTGTGTGTGTGTGTGTGTGTATACCTTAACTCTTCCTTAGCTACTTGATGGATTTGAATGAAACTTCCCCATTAAGTTCGGCTGGTCACTGGGAAGGTTTATCACAATATACAACCAAGATTATTAGGGTGTCAGCCCCCCTCACCAAATTACAATTTCTCAAACAGTGACAGCAGAGATGATGTGGCTTTGATATCTTAGCACGTGGTGTACAGTGGACTCTCATCCATAATGCCATGTTTGGAGAGTTTGACCTCCCTAATGATTCTTGGGGGGTCGGTCCCCTCCCAAAAATAAAACAAGCAGAAATAGGGGAAAGTGAGCACTGATCCACCTGGTGAACAAGCCTAAATCTTTTCTATCCTTAATGACCTAGAGCATCTTGTACAGCACCCTACCCGTATCCCAGACCGCCTTGGAGAGAGCTCCAACATACTTGATCACTTCCTTACAACTAATCCTTTCTGCTTACACTGTTAATCTTTTCTCTCTGTTGGGCTCCTCCGATCACAACCTTATCACCTTAACCTGTCCTATCATTCCGGTAAGGCCTGTGGACCCTCCAGGGAAACGTCGTCTGTGGCATTTTGGAGCCGCAGATTGGCAGGCCCTCAGGCATTACTTCTTTGATTTTCCCTGGAATGATTATTGCTTCCATGGCCGGGAGCCATCTGAGTGTGCCTTACCATTACGGAGGTTATTCTCTCGGGCATGCAAGAATACATTCCTTCCTCGTATCCTTTGTCTAATGCAAGAAAGCCTTGGTTTAATCACGCTTGTTCTAGTGCTGTCGCAACCAGGAGAGGGCCTACAAAAGGTACTGGAGCCATCCCACCCCTGAATCACATCATCTTTACATTTCTGCCAGGAATCTTACTAAGTCTGTTCTTCGTTCTGCTAAAAATAATTTCATCTATACTAAATGCTCTCAACTGTCAAACTCAAATTCTTCCCGCTCCTTCTGGCACCATGCCAAAATCTTTTTAACAACTTTTACCTCATCATCCTTCCCTATTCTTTTCCACTCTGATGTCTCTCTCACTATTTCTTCTACTGATAAAACAGAAATCTTCACTCCGACTTTCTTCTCGAAGTCCAACTTAGACGATTCTAGTGCTGTTCCGCCATCACTTCTCCCCTCTGACTTCCACATAGCCGACATTTAACTTTCATCAACTGATGTGTTTTCTGCCATCACTGGCCTCAATACTAACAAGGCATATGAGCCTCATGGAGTCCCTCCTGTTGTTCTCAAGAACTGTGCTTCTGTGCTTACACCCTGCCTGGGCAAACTCTTTCGCCTTTGTCTGTAACTTGTGCCTTTCCTTCTTGCTGGAAGTTTGCTCTCATTCAGCCAGTCCCATAGAAGGGTGACCACTCCCAACCCTCCAGCTATCGTCAAATTGCTTTAACGTCCTGTATTTTAAAAGTTTTCAAGTCGATTCTCAATAGAAAAATTTTAAGGCATCTTTCCTATCACAACCTTCTTTTCTGGTCATCAGTACAGATTCCGTCATGGACGCTCCACTGGCGATCTTCTCACTTACCTTTCAGACTCCTGGTCATCCTCCTTTTCGGGACTTTGGCGAAAGCTTTGCCATTGCACTTGACATCTCTAAGGCTTTCGATCGAGTCTGGCATAAATCTTTAATTTCCAAACTGCCCTCTTACGGTTTCTATCCTTCTATCTGTGCCTTCATCTCTAGCTTCCTTTCTGGTCGTTCTATAGCCACTGTTGTAGACTGCCATCGTTCTTCTCCTAGATCTATCAACAGTGGTGTTCCTCAGGGCTCTGTCCAATCACCAACTCTCTTCCTTTTATTCATCAATGACCTTCTAAGCTGTACATCTAACCCTATCCACTCATATGCTGATGACTCCACCCTTCACCTTTCCATTTGGTTCCCACAACGCCCATCTCAGCAGTTACTTCGAAAAACAAGGGATGAGGCTATGGCACACCTAATGTCTGACTTGGCTCGTATCTCTGATTGGGGAAAAAATAATCTGGTTGTTTTTAATGCATCTAAGACTCAGTTCTTACACCTATCAACCCGACAAAATCTTCCACAGCTATACCCACTAATGTTTAATAATATTCAGCTTAATCCTGCATCATCCTTGAACATGCTTGGGGTTTCATTTACTCGGGACTTATGTTGAAAGATCATATTACATCTCTTGTAAAATCTGCTTCCAAGAGATTAGTTGTGTTAAGCCGACTCTGATCATTCTTCACCCCTCCACAAATGTTGACTCTATACAGGGGTTTTATCCGTCCCTGTGTGGAGCGCACAACTCTCATGTGTGGGGAGGCTCCCACATACAGCTATTCTCAATAAGGTGGAGTTAAAGGCTTTTCGTCACATTAACTTTCCTCCTCTTACTGACTCCCTTAAACCTCTGTCTCTTTGCCGCACTGTTGCATCTTTATCTATTTTCTATCGCAACTTTAATGGTCACTGTTCCTCTGAACTGTCTGCATGCATTCCTCCACCTCTACGACGGGCGCGTAGCACCCATCTTGCAGCAAACTCTCATCCCTTTTCTGTTCAACTCTCTAATGCAAGAGTTAACCGTTACTCCCAGTCCTTCATTTATGCAACAGGTCAGCTCTGGAACTGTCTCCCTCTGTCTGTATTTCCTGCTGCCTATGATCTCCAGTCTTTCAAACGCAGTGTGTCCAGGCATCTCGAAATGATCGGATCTTGAATTTGGCTCTCTATTGTATTTTGTTTTTCTCTTGGAGGGAACTGTTATTGGGGGCTCATGGTCTTTGGTTCATTCTTCCTCCCATAAAAAAAAAAAAATGAATTTCAACGAAACATCACAGGTCAGTTCGTCTACTTCCTTGATAATATCTTCCACAATCTAAAGTTTTCCACTAGTTCTAGAGGGGTCAGCCCCCTTCACCAAATAAAAAATTCTCTGGAGTAGTGAAAGGAAGGTAGATATGACTTTAATATCTTAGTACATGTTGTAGAAAGGAATTTCATTCGTAATGCCATACTTGGGGGGAGTGATTCCACCAACGACTCTTGGATCACAGAGAGGAGAATGATTTGAATAAACTTTCCAGGTGAGTTCGTCTCGTCATTCCAAATGTCTTCCACTACATGCAATTTTCCAACCATGATTTTTAGGGAGCCAACCCCCCTCCCTTCACCAAATCTAGCATTTTCACATTTAGCAAAAGGAGGCCAGATATGGCTTCGATATTTTAGTACATGTTGTACAAGAGAATCTCATCCGTAATGCTATATTTAGGTAATGTTATCCCGTTATGATTTTGGGGGGTTAGTCCCCCTCTCAAAAATATGATCAGAAATACGAGACTGTGAACACATGGATTTCCAGGAAATCAGCATGCAGTTTCCATGTTTTCTCTTAATGCACTGGGAAAAATTGTATATTATTATTATTATTATTATTATTATTATTATTATTATTATTATTATTATTATTTTCTGCAGATGAGGTGAGATGGATAGGGAGGGCCGATCCCCTTCCCCCTCCCCTCTCTCTCTCAAAGGAATATTCGTAAAATGAACTCTGCAGTGCGTTCATAGGTATTAACTTCATATAATTGCTTTATATATTTAATTTTCATTTGTTCATACATTTACCTTTCTTTCTCCTTAATGAGTACCTACATCAGAAGTGTCAAACTGGTGGACCACGGACCTCATGTGGCCCTCGAAGAGGAAAAGGAATGCCCATGATGACTTAAGGGAATCCATCAGTCCAAATATTAACCAATTTGTGGATGCAAGGCACCTACAGTGTGGTGCAAGATGATAAAAGCCTTTGATTCTAATAAAGTGATGTGTTCTATGTTTTATTTCTGTTTCTAGAATTATAATCATAAAATAGTAGAGACAGACACCTCATCTACAGTAAAATTACATTTAAATTTACTTTTACCCATTTAAACACAGGCAATGACGAGACAACAGAAAAGTATGATAATAAACTTATATGTGTAAGCCACCTCCATTTGTTTTTTAATTAAATATATTGTAACTCTCTTAATGTACGTTGAGATAGGCCTCTCCTACTAAGAACTATTATTATTACTTGTTCTCAGACCAAAAAAAAAAAAAATGTGAAATGGAGGGGAAACTGAAAATATGTAATAAATTAAACCTTGAGGTGCAAACCATGTTTGTTTTTATGATATATATCTCACTTCACTATGTAACGTTTTTATACCTACG
>NW_027642790.1:0-4995 GCF_032717465.1 Coenobita brevimanus | reverse complement strand
TTTCTGCCTAAGAAATCTTGATGAACTCTGATTAAGAAGCAATGGCCCTCAGTTCCGTGCAGCCCTTAAGTGGGCAGGGGGTGCTAAGAATCCCACGGTGTAAAAATAAGTTCATAAATCCAAAAAGAACCTTAAGAATAGGAATTTGGAATGTTCGAACTCTCAATCAGGCTGGTAAAATGGAAGAACTTATTTCAGTGTTCAAAGAATACAATATAGATATTTGTGCTCTTACAGAAATGAGGTTGATTGGAGTTGATAAAATGAATTTGGAAGATGGTATTACTTTGTTGGTTTCTGGTAGGAGTGATGAAAATCATTACCAGGGAGTAGGCTTACTGTTGAGTAGAGATGCTTGCAAGGCACTGTGTGAGTCTGAGCCAATTAATGAGCGCTTGCTTTATGCTCGTTTAAAATCTGACCATGGTAATATCAGTATGGTGGTAGGGTATGCTCCGACATGTGAGGCTTCTGATGAAATGAAGGATGCCTTCTATGAGAAGCTGCAGTATGTAATGAATAGAGTGGCAAGACATGATGTGTAAAATTGCATTCGTGATTTTAATGCGATTGTTGGTAGTAGTAGGGATGGCTTTGAAGATTGTATGGGTAAGGAGGGTGTTGGTATAAGAAACGAAAATGGGGTGCAATTTGGAAGCTTTTGTTTGGCAAATGACCTTACGACTGGTGGAACTATCTTTGGGCATAGAAAAATACATAAAACCACTTGGATTTCACCATGTGGTAAACATTTTAATCAGACTGACCACATTGCAATTAGCAGAAGGCATAGGAGTTATTTGTAAGATGTTTAAGGAGGGGGGCAGATATAGCTAGTGATCATCAACTTGTTGTTTCAGAGATTAAAATAAAACTTAAGAGAAACTTTAATGGTAACTGTACAGGAAGAAATAAATATGATTTTGATGAGCCGAGAAATGATGAGAACACGAAGGAAAAGTTTCGGTGGGAATGTAGGAACAG
Organism: Coenobita brevimanus; assembly: GCF_032717465.1. NCBI lineage: Eukaryota > Metazoa > Arthropoda > Malacostraca > Decapoda > Coenobitidae > Coenobita > Coenobita brevimanus. The sequence continues at coordinate 4,011 of NW_027642790.1, read as the reverse complement.
GTTTCTAGTCCTTCAGACTTTGATGGAATCTGAAGATAATCATATTAATCAAATATAGAGAGAGGTAAAAGAGGTTTTGCATGAGAGTGCTAAGGTTACTATTAAGAAAAAGGGAAAAGCGAGAAGGTGATACAACACTTCAGCTCCCAACTCAGCCACACATAACTACCATTACTTTCACTACCTCTCAACCTACTACTTCAGTTACTTCCACACGTATCCAACCTCACCCTCTTCCAACCATGGCAAACACCCCACCCCCTCCACAGTCAATCTATTTGGACGATGCTAACCGCCCTAAATTTACCGGCGAAGATAACTCGGTGTCCATTTACGACTTCCTCAGAGAGATAGAAACGGACATTCGAAACAGACAAATCACACATGAACACCTCAAAGTCTCCTACCTTATGGGGAGGCTCCACCAAGGTAGATCCCCAATAGGAGCCGCGATTCGTTCAGGCCATTTTGAGGACTGTCAAACATTTGATGCCTTGCATCGTGAATTAATTCAGCTTTGTTGTCAACATTCAAATGCCGCCTCTCTCATAGGTTTTACCAATTTATTATCCCAAATGGAGGAGGATATGAAGGTCCCACCTAAAGATGCAAAATTGTATGAGGCAGCAGCGGCAATGAAAGCCACTAGTTCTGAGATGCGCCAGTTGTTGCGTGGCACCCAGTGGGTCAAAGACGTTCAGGGAACATTCATGATTTCCCTTGATGACTTTGGAGATTTGCTGGGTTATCTGAGATTTATGAATTGGCTTGAGCCCACCCAGAAAGAATTAGCATTACAGATAGGATTCAACCCAGGAGACAAAATTCAAAATATCTCCAAGGCCATTAGGGAACGAACGGGATCCAACCTCACTCATCAGGCCACTAATCGCCCTTCCTTTTCCCAAGTTCTCCACACCTCCGTTGCTTCGTCGGATCACTCACGTTCGTGACCAATTGCGAGAGGACAACCTAACACTAACCGACCTAACACTAACCGTTCCCTTTCACGTTGTAGATCACCAACCGGCGGTCGTGATCAGTCAAATGTGCGCCGGGGTAGACAAGCCTCGATCGTGTGCTGGCGCTGTGGTCACATCGGACATCGAGCATCCAGTTGCGACCGCGAATACCGACGTCATCCCTCACAGTGTCGCCAGCGTACGCCATCACGAACGTGTCGCCCCAAGTGCAAATATCATAAGACCAGTACGACTCACACTACTGAGGAGTGTCATTTCCTAAACAGTCGCCAGTCGGGGGAAGGGGAGCGCTCGCACTGGACCCGTATCACGTAACTACAAAAGACCAACTTCCCATCTGCCAGGTAGGGCCTATCACTTCTTCAGGCTTACTCATTCTAGGGTGGAGTGAAGACGTACAAACCTCGTTTTTCATGGATACGAGGTCTATGGTAAATTTGATATCTGAAAGCTCCTTAAACAGCATTAAGGGACCAGGTAAAAGGGTCGGCATTCTTGAGCCACTGGACATTCGTTTATGTGGTGTAGATGGCTCCGAGTTTCGAGTCAAAGGCCGAGTTGTTTTGAAAATACAATTAGATAAAGCTTTGACACCTTTTACGGTGACATTTCATGTTACAAATGACCTCAAATATCCAGCAGATGCCCTTCTAGGCTTACCCACTATGGCTGAATACAACATAGCTCTAATTCCGTCTTCTACTAGTATAGATATTTATGGCTTTCCAGTATATGGCATGGCTTATCCACGTCCTGTCCTTTCCCATATTAACTCAGTCATTCAGTCCCCACTATCCTCACCACTACCCGAGAGTACAGGTGAATGCTCCTCATTCTCTGAGAGTAAAGTAATAAATCCACCACTCCCTGGGAGCGTTGCAGTAAATTCACCAACTGCTACTGATACACCCTGTAATCACTCAACAGTAAATCATGATAACCTCTCTAATGACAGCACTCAAGCCGACTCAGACACGTCTCAGTTACCTACCTCACAAACTTTGAATGATGTTCTAGAACAAGCAGAGACGAAGCGTGCAGTAACAAATCAATGCACAACTTTGTTGCTGCATGAGTTTACCAAAGTCTCTGTTCGTGTTGTAGGTGCGACAGCTGGAGTGAATGTACTAACATTACCAGAGACGTGTTGTGTGAATGGTTTAACTTATGAGCCGCCGTTGTGTGCTGTGTTGGAGGATAACTTGTGTTACCTGTACTTATTAAATACCAGTAATGCTCCACTCAAACTTAAAAGTGGTATAATGATTGGAGACTTTCTAGTTTACCCATCGGCCGTAAGGGAGTGCCAGGAGGTACCAATCTCCATACCTACTAAACATGATGATGATGATGGTGAACCAATCGGTGTGTATGCCATTAATTCTAAGGGATCTGCTCTAACCCTTTCACCTGACCTACTCTCAAGCCTGACTTGTGATGATTATCCATAACATAAAGATCAATTAGTCAATCTATTGCAATCATATCGAGACGTAGTAGCCTTACCCAGAGAAGCTATGGGTAGGACAGACTTTGTGAAGACAACATAGAACTGGTCCAAGGTACTCAACCGATTTACATGCCAGCCTACCGATTGCCTCACAGCTTGAGGAACAAGACTGACGAGATGGTACAACAAATGTTAGATCAGGATATCATTGAACCCTCTGTCAGTCCGTGGAATAGCCCACTTTTCTTAGTTCCAAAGAAAGATGGCCAATTTAGACCAGTAGTGGACTATCGTCGAGTAAATTCAGTTACTGTACCCGATCGTTTTCCATTGCCAGTCCTGACTGATTTACTGGAGTCACTAGGTGAGAACAACGTAGTCTTTACATCACTTGATCTACTCAGTGGCTACTGGCAGGTAGAAATGGAAGAATCATCTCGCCCAGTTACAGCCTTCAGCACCCCTTCCGGACATTTTCAGTTTAAGAGACTCCCTTTGGGGTCTGAGAAATGCTCCTTCTGTGTTCATGCGACTTATCCATTCAGTCTTCAGCGGTATGATGGGACACTCTCTTTTTGCTTACCTAGATGATATCATTGTTGTGAGTAAATCCATCCCTGACCATTTTACCAAGCTCCAGCAAGTCTTTGAACGCCTAAAGCTCGCAGGCCTGAAAAACAATCTCAGTAAATGTGACTTCCTGCGAAAGAAAATCAAATTCCTAGGCCATGTCGTAGATGCACAAGGCATTCATACTAATGCCGATAAAACTAAGGCGATAATCAACTTCCCGGAACCTACCAGTACAGATGTTGTAAAGAGTTTCCTGGGATTAAGTGGTTACTACCGACGATTCATGAAAAGTTACTCACAGATCGCCGCTCCTCTGACTCACTTACTAAAGAAAAATATGCCTTTCGTTTGGACAAACGATCAGTCACAAGCCTTCCAAGCACTGAAAACAGCCCTTGTAAATGCCCCAGTTTTAGCATTTCCTGATTATACATAACCATTTCTTTTGTGCACAAATGCCTCGGGCGCAGGCCTTGGTGCAGTTTTAATGTAACTGGATCAAAGATCAAGGACGCGGGTAATAGCGTATGCTAGTCGCTCCCTTGCCGAACGTAATTATAATGTTACACATCTCGAAGCTCTGGCAGTGGTCTCGTCCTTGAAACACTTCAGAGATATAGTATATCGTTACCCAGTGCATATCCAAACAGACCACCTACCTCTATGCGATCTGTCCAAAGGACGTAACCTCACAGGTAGGCTAGCTAGATGGTCTGTCATCATCCAGGACTTCAACCCGACTTTTCAGTATGTCCCAGGAAAATCGAATTTGGTCGCGGGCGCACTTTCACGCAATGTGGCAGCAGCTGTCACATCAGTGCGGCCAAACAACACTGATAACACTCCACTAACACCGGAAGTCGTTCAACATCATCAGCGCAAGGACCCTGTCTGGTCCAAAGTGATTTATTTCCTGGAATCGGGAGATAATTCTACCTTACCTACTCTGCCAGTACCAATTGATGAGTTCATTCTAAAAGATAATATCTTATACAGGAAAACATT
>NW_027642789.1:0-21225 GCF_032717465.1 Coenobita brevimanus | reverse complement strand
CCACCCTCCTTGTAAGGAACTACTTCCTCATGTCCTTCCCCTCATCTATTCCAGCACTTCATTTTCAACTCTGGACTTTCACCACTACCAGTTGGTGGTCAGAAAGTTCACACTTCTAAACCTCTATATGTTCATGCATCCATTACACACCTTCTAATTCTATCATCCGCACACACATAATCAATCATTGCCTTCCCTTCACTCATGTCTACCACCCACCTTTTTCATTACTCGCCACGTATACCTGTGGATCATTTTGTAAGCCTGAGGTAAGGGCATGGGACTTTAATCCAACCCCCTCCCAGGCACAAGTGTTCCTTTAGGCACTGCTATTCTCGTCCACTGCTGCAGGCACACCTCCCACTCACCCAGTACTCCAACTACACTTCACATTCTCTACTTTTCCATTCATATCACCAACTAAAAACACTGGCTGTAATTCCTTTTCTCAGATTATTCCATGCATGCTTCCACATTTGTCCAGAGCTCTTCTCTAACTTCATGCAAATCTTCAGTGGAGCACTGCTATTCTCATCCACTTCTGTAACATACTCCACTCACCCACTACTCCAGCCAATTTCACATTCCCTACTGTTCCATTCATATCCCCAGCTTCCAAAGTATTCTCATCTCTTCTTCAAATTTTTCCATGCACAATACCACACTTATCCAGAACTCTTCTTTCACTCCTGCTTGCACGATCTTGCATTGGCGAATACGTACACACAATCGCCCACATTTGCAGTCCAACTTTCAATCTTCCACCATATAATTCTTAAGCCAACTGATCCTTACTCTGTTACATTCTCCTTCCATCTCTTGCACACAACAATACACAAGCTTTCATTTACCCTGTGTCAGCTCACCCACTCCTGCACATATACCCCATCCAGACTCCCATTCTCTCACCTCACCATGTAGTTTGAAGTTAATCCACATACATCCACTTTTGCACCTCTTCAAGCACCCTGGACAATCTCTCTCTCTTTCACCTTATTTACTTGCACCCCTCACATTCCATGTCACAATCCGTACCATGTCCTCTGTTCGGTCCTTAGTCATCACCTGTGTAATAGTCCTGGTTCAAGGCTTCTTGTTCGTATTTTTTGTAAGTTGTTTTCATGTGAAGGGGCACTAACTCTCTGCTAACCCACTTGTTGCCACGTAAGGAACGCGTGTTGGTTAGTCATAAAGTTAACACACTAGTATACTGTAAATGATTTCCTGGTTTACAGGAAACTTCATTTTGCTTGCCACATTCTAAAAATAGAGTACCGCTACACAAAGTAAGGATGATGGGCAGTCTCCCACCTACCCCATATATGACCCACATATATCCATATGCTTAGTTGACAGTTTGTTAGTGTTGTCACATGATACCTCTCAGTAACAAGACATTGTGTGTTAAGGATGAGGATAATGGTCACAGCCTTCTTAGGTTTCGCTCAGAGCTTATAACACTGTGTAACAACAAACCTGTTTATTCATTTGTTTTTGGTCTTGATAGACTCAGTTTTCCACGCCAGATTCCAATGGTGTATGCTTTGCTTCTCTGTCTCTAGGTAGTTGTCAGTCATTGTTAGACAATTGTTTTTATATTTCACTCTTGTTACTGTGCACTGATGTATATTGACCATGAGGACATCGTCAATGATGGAGTGGGAATGGCATGATGAATCATATGTTGGAGAAATGTTCTGGAGACACTCCACACTTCCCCCAATCAGTAAGAACTGGATGACTTGGTCAGAGATTTAGGGCTCACCAAGTCCAATGCTAAGCTCCTGGTGTCAATTCTAAGTGAATGGAACTTGTTGGATACCAGTTGCAAGCTGAGTGTATAGGAACTGCCACAGCAAGTTGCACAATTTTATCCCACTAAATAGCTCTCAACTCTCTAACTCGAATTCTTCCCATTCTTTCTGGCACCTTGCTGAAAACCCTTTTCTAACAACTCTGTCTCTTCATCCTTCCCTCCTCTTTTCTATTCTTGATGGCTCTGTAGCTATTTCTTCTACTGATAAAGCAGATTTCTTCACTTAGATTTCTCCTCCAATTCCACCTTTAGACGTCGATTCCCGTGGTGTTCCTTCATTACTTCCCTCTCTTTGACTTCCTCATGGCTGATAATATTAAAATGTCTTCAGCTGTTGTAGTTTCTGCTATCACTGGCCTTATCAATTACAAGGCATATGGGCGTGATGGAGTCCCTCCTGTTGTCCTCAAGAACTGTGCTTCTGTGCTTAAACCCTGTCTAGGTAAACTCTTTTCTGCCTTTGTCTGTCAACTTGTAATTTTCCTTCTTGGTGGAAGTTTGCTCTCATTCAGCCAGTCCCAAAGAAGGGTAAACTATTCCCAACCCTCAAATTATCGTCCAATTGCTTTTAACATCCTGTGTCTCAAAAGTTTTCGAGTCATTTCTCAATGAGTAATTTTAAAGCATCTTTCCTATCACAACCTTCTTTCTGACTCGTCAGTATAATTTCCGTCAGGGACGCTCCACTGGCGATCTTCTCACCTGCCTTTCAGACTCCTGGTCATCCTCCTTTCGGGACTTTGGCGAAAGCTGCTGCAATGGCACTTGACATCACAAAGGCTTTCGATCGAGTCTGGCATAAATTCATAATTTCCTAACTGCCCTCTTACGGTTTTTATCCTTCTATCTGTAGCTTCATCTATAGCTTCCTTTCTGGTCTTTCTATAGCTAGCTGTTGTAGACGACCATCGTTCTTCTCCTAGACCTATCAACAGTGGTGTTCCTCAGGGCTCTGTCCTATCACCAACTCTCTTCCGTTTATTCATCAATGACCTTCTAATCTGTACACATCTAATCCTTATCCACTCGTACGCCGATGATTCCACCCTTCACCTTTCCATTCAGTTCCCACAACATCCATCTCAGTAGTTACTTCAACAAACAAGGGATGAGGCTATGGTACACCTGATACCTGACATGGCTCATACTTTTGACTGGGGTATAAATAACTTCGTTGTTTATAATGCATCAAAAACTCATTTTTTACACCTATCAACCCGACATAACTTTCCACAGGAGTACCCACTACTGTTTAATAATATCCAGCTCAACCCTGCACTGTGTCCCTGAACATGCTTAAGCCCATTCACTTGGGACTTACCTTGGAAAGATCATACTTCATCCCATGTAAAACCTGTTTCTCAAAAGATTGGGTGTGCAAAGGAATGACTCTGCCCTTCTTTAACCCCAGTACAGTTGTTGACTTTATATGCGGGTTTTTATTCGCACGTTTAGAGTAATAACTCTTATGTTTGGGGAGTGCTCCCCACATACAGCTCTTTTCAATAGGGTGGAGTCAAAGCGCTTTTCGTATCATCAACTCTCCTTCTCTTACTGGCTCCCTTCTCACTCTGTCTCTTTCACCGCACCGCTGCATCTTTATCTCTTTTCTATCGCTACTTCAATGGCCGCTGCTCTCTCTGAACTGTCTTCTGTAATCCCTCCATCTCTATGACAGTCACGTAGCAATCTTCTAGCAACAAACTCTCATGCCTTTTCTGTACAACTCTCTGATGCAAGAGTTAACCGTTGCTCCTAGTCCTGCATTTATGCAACAGGTTTACTCTGGAGCTGCCTCCCTCTGTCTGGTATTTCCTGCTTCCTATGATCTTCCAACCTTTCAAAGACAGTGTCCCAAGCATCTCGAAATGAATGGATTCTGACTTTGGCTCTCTTTGAAATCGTTTCTGTTCTTTTTTCTTGGAAGGAATAGTTTGTGGGCCCCTGGCCTTTGGTTTCTTCTTTCTTGCATTAAAAAAAATCTACATCTTTCTTCAAATTTTGTTTTGAAAAACTCGTTTTGTTGTTGCTCTTTGATGTTAAGGGTTTGTTCCATGCCATGGAAGTGGATTATAAGGCCTCAGAATGGGCGACTCTTTATAGACAGTTCCGTGAAGAGCCTAAAAAGGTGCAATTTTGCACACGGCAACTAACTCCCATTAATTCTAGATGCAGACTCAGAAGAATGTGAAGATTTGTCTGACAAAAACATCATGCACTCAGATCACAATTGGGAGATTTCTAGGGATGTCAGAATGTTTTCATTTGTGACTTCCTTGCAGTGCAAGGCAGTTATACGAAGTATTCGTATGTTTTTTATGCTTGTGGGACAGCTGGAGCGATGCAGAACATTTCTTGAAGAAAGACTGGCCTCCTCTGAGTCTCACACCTGGCTCGTGCAACGCCTGAGAGCCTACTAATCTCCAGAGCAGAAGGGGATGCTAACGCTGCTACATATAAAACTCGATCTTCTAGAACAACCCGTGAACGGGTTATCAATCGAATCAGGGTAATGCGTTTCTAAGGACCGATCAACGTTTCTGAAGCTAAGCGTGGCAAAATTGACAGCCAGCATATTCACCAGGCTGGAAGTTCCAAGAATACTTGCAAGTCGTGAATCTCCACGAGCAAATGATCTTCGATGAGATGCCAAGAGTGCAGCGCTTGGAATGCTTTCAGAGGGGTTGTGGAAGGTTTTCTTGGCAAACCAGTAAGACCAGATTCTCATGCATCCAGGGTCCATCTAAGTCCTGATTACACATTCCACCAGCTTGAAGGCAGAATGTCTATTAGATTGTATCTAGCTGCATTCCTACCTTGATTTCTTCAAAAGTATCTTGAGCGTAGCAGCCAGGCATGGAGCATGGTAGAAGGTTCCATCAGGACTTTCGGCAGACACACAACATATTAGGGCAAGTTAAACTACTGCTATGATTTGGACGATTATGTTTAGATTGTTGCACGACTGAGCACAATGCAGGTACAAAAGAAAGTCAAGATCAAAAGTGCATTTCATGATATTATGTGCCTCTGCATTCTTTGTGATGTTGCTCCTGTTCTAGAAGTACCTATAATGTACACCTTGAAATATATAAATTCTTTGATGATTCTCAACATGTTGCAGTTCCTGTCCTTTGTATGAAAGGTATTTACTTTGTTGTATAATTCCTGCAACTCTAGATTTACACAAAAAAAACAGCATACTCGGAGTCAGCACATTGACATTGATCAGAAATAGTGTGAAAATCAACATAAAAGAAAAAAAAAAATAGTTTCAGTTTGTTACACAGTGCAATAATCCAGGTGAGTTAAGTTCAAGCAAGTCATCCCACAACTCCCCCATTTTCTTTAATGAGCCGGGTGAAGCAAATTTTCTTTGACAGTGACGGTGGGGAAACTGATAAATTCTATAACTGTCACATTCCCACTGTAAAGAAAGATTTCTCTCTCTCTCACCTGGTTCTACACGCTGTGGTAAAAGTATATAACCCCTCAGTTGCACAGTCTAGCATCTTGACTCAACCTAGTAATATGAGTTCTTCTACTCTGGGTACACAACACGTCTCTCACTTTGCAGGGTTTTACTTTGTACTTCTGGACAATGTGCTGATACGTATATAGGATGAGACTGGCCCTACATGGAATGTGTATATTTGTAACAGATGAAATATGAAATTGGTAGAAGGCAGTTTGCTTCCGATTATGATAAGATAAAAATATTAGGCTACGTGGTAAAATTTGGTGACCACATACACTCAAGCTGGTTTTCCTGCTGGGAGATGAGTTTTATTGTACCTGGGATAATGCAGATGTGGGAAATATTTTCCCTCAGAGTAAGTTGTCAGTGGTTTCCTATTTTTACCGTAGTTATCCCTGGTTGAACGCAGAGGAAAAATTGAGACCGTTGTTAATTGTTCAAGCGGTTTTAATAACCCAGAAATTGATGCCCTTTAATAATTCTTGTTATTGATAAATTAAATGCTACTGCATTTAACCCTGTGTGGACAACTATACATTGTAAATACATGTAATTATGTGGTATTTTCTATCGACCTAAACTGCGTCTGCACGTTAGATGACGTGGCAAGTAAGAAAGACTCCTGTTTGTGCAGATGTGGAATTAAGATGCTAAGCACAGTTAAAAGGGAATATTTGGTCTCACTTTAGTTTAAGTATGAAACTAAGATTAATTTGTTAGATCTGCCCTGTACATGTTGAAAGCTGATGGTATACATTGGAAACCATTTCATGGTAGGGTGCTGGTTCTGCAGAAATTTATAAATTATGTAGAACATAAGAAAGGAGAGCCCTATGGTGAAAAAGGTCATGGGTGGGCTGCAGAAGTGGAGTATTGAGGTAATTAATTCTGAGCTCGGGGAATATGGGTGTTTTGGCAATTGAGTTTGATGGGATGAAATAGAACCCTAGAGGTTTAATAACCCTGGGGGATAGGTTGAAATTATAGACCTAATCCCTACACTCCTCAAAATTAAATGTCGAATAATTAGCTGAGTTTTGTAATGAATATTACGAAATTGGGAGAGGGGATAATTTGCACAATGAGGGCTTAATCCCTACCCTCTTCAAAATTTAATATAATCAAACCATTACTAAGTTGAGGTAAATTCGTAGTTGGAAATCATAATTAAATTAGAACTCCGTCAACATGTTCATGTTTCTTTATTGCAAAGATCTTCTAGTAGTAAGGCAGGATGGGTAACTAGAGCCATAAATGATTGTAACCTCCGTCGTTGGACCAAATACCTCTGTCCAAGGAGAGAATAAATAGTCTCCTAAATATCCTGAAAGATCGATGGAGTAAGTACGAAGAGAGTTACTTAACTTTAGAAGCGGCTATAGTAAAGGCTGAGAATAAGGAACTCTTAGAGTCTGAAACTACCATGTTTGAAAACAAAATTAGAAGAATACTTAACTGTAGTAAAGACATCTAGAGTCAGAATTTGAAGCTGACACTCCTTGGGGAAACACAAGTTGTGGCACAGCAGAGTAGAGCTGTAAGGCTACTACAAACAACGCTTCCGGAATTTGGATGGGGAGCAGAACTGGAAAACCTTCCTGGGACTAGTTCAGATATTTGGCACACGATAGAACAGATCTCCCAAAAGTCACCAAACTTACGCATTTGTTAGGACAAGTCAAAGCAATACTCATATCAACTGATAAAGAAATTACCAGTAGAAGAAAATAATAATGAGGTGGCTTCGACCATCCCTAGACAAAATTTGATGAAGACAGGGAGCAAGTTATAAATCATTTATTGATATCTAATAGAATTACCCACGCCTAGGCACGATTTTGACCCTTGCAAAAATTTAGAATTGCACTAAGTTGTAATTTAAAGGCCTTAGGTACTTACGAAGATATTAAGACATCAGATTGGGTGCTTTCAAGAATTGTGTCCTTAAAGCTACCACCGAAAACCAAGGATGTTTTGTAAGTGGTAGGTACCAGAAGGGATACCTCCTGTGAGGAGATTGAGGGAAGGCTTTGATGCAACTTCCCTGTAAACATTTGCAAGGAACATTAAACACTACTGAGGTCAAACAGAAGACTGACAAGAAAAAACTCACTAACCAACTGGCTGGGAAAGTTAAGTCAGAGAAGACTAAGTATGTGCCTAAAGAAGAGATAGGTACTTTCCCCAGCTCCACAAAGGCCAGAGGATAAAGTATTAAGGACAAGGAATAGACATGCTGGAGGATATTAAGGAAATAAACTCTTCCATGGTAAAAGACAGGAAAGTTTGTGTCTTTTGTGGTGAGCAACATTCCCAGTGTATCTTGTCAACCGTACCCTGATTATGCTTCTAGAGTAGGGAAGCTTCAGGAACTGGGGTGTTGTATAATCTGTTTGAACTCCGAACATACTGTCGCAGACTGTAAGACTACAAATTAAATCTTTGCTTTAAATGCAAAAAGATCATCATCATAGTGCTTTATGCCTGGCATAAGATGAAAATTGAGGTTCCTAAACCTCAAAGCGTTAATATGACAATTGCAAAAGTGGAATGCTCCATTAGTAATGTGCTTTGGCTGCAGTACCAATAGCAGATGATGAAAGTATTGTTTGTGGCCAGAAAATCAATTAGTATGTACCCTGTTTGATACAGGTGCTCAGAAAACTTTCATTTCTCCAGACACGTGAAGAAATTAATGCTACCAGTTATCGGCAAGGTAAATCTGAATATTACAGGATTCTTAACAACTATGAAAAGCTCTGTCCTTTGATTTAGTTAGACCTGTAAGTACAACTAGGTAGATATAAATGTTGGGGCATTGAACAGAAGCATAAAGCTGTGAAACTGTGGAGACAAGTATATACATATGTGCTGATTGAAGGAAACTTCTGATCATCTAAGAAGTTCGTGAGATAAAGTTACAAAATGGAATGTGGAATCAGATACTTTGTGGTCCTAATAAAATGATAATTAATTCTGATTATTGTATAATATTCCTTAAGAATAGGATTTGTATGGAACAGAAAAAGGTAAAACAAGAGTCCAGGAGGTAATCTTATTATAATGAAGTTGCCTTTTCCAAAAATAAAGCAAGCGAGAGGCTTTCAAATCAGTAGACTGTCTTTGTTCTCCCCATTAGTCATTGATGGTAAGTCAGAATAGGTGTAGAATTAGAACCTACCTAGAGCAAATGACTGTGGTTGGAACAAAATATTTGAATCAAAGACAACCAAAAATTGGGACCTAGACAGTGTGGGAATACACTCTGAGGAACTCAACTCCTGAAGATAAAAGAACATTGGACTGGTATAACCAGTCTGTGGAATTTAAGGACACAGTAATGGGTAGGATTATCATGGAAACTTAACTGTTCAAGAGCATCAACAACAACAAGAAGCTACAAAGCTCGAAGTTAAATTCTCTTTAAGAAAGTTGAGATAAACCTGAAGATCTGGATCCTATAAGATAACATTATATGGGATCAATTGAACAATAAATTTATAGAAGAGGTAGAACACTTCCTGTTAACCACAAAGAAGCACACTACTTACTGAAGATCATACTGTCAGTTGGTGATTCTGTAACTACTCATCTTTATGATGGTATTCGAACGGTAAAGTAAAGCATCCAAGTGGATCAGCTAGCTTGAACGATTTACTTATAGATTGGACCTACACTAACAGAGAAGTTAGGGAACAAATAAGATTTAGAGAGAAACTTTTATTATTACACAGCAGACATTAGTAAGGCTTTTCTCAGAATAGGAATTTGAGATGAGGACAGGAAATTTACAAAATTTTCATCTCATGATCCTTAAACGAGGATAGCAATCTGTTGAAATTTCATTGCTTCCGATCGGTGCTCTTTGGCTCTTACGCAAAGAAGTCCTTTCCTACTTTAAAACAATTTGTAAAGCATCATTTAGAAAATGCCAAAATGTCCTAAAATAGGGTGTACTGCAAAGATAAGATAATTTGGCATAAGCAGAGTTGCTGATATGAATCCAGCTTTGAAGGCTGGCGAAGTAGCCAATCTCGAACAAGCAAGGCAAATTGGACGTGCCAGATCTCAACACAAATTCACCAAGCTTTAGAGGAACAAAATACAAGAGTGACCATCTAGATTCTGAGATTCCTGAAATTCAAAATGCAGAAAGAATCTGCAGAATTGGATACAACAGGCTGGATGTAATAAGCTTGAAACCAATTTTGTTCTCTGATGTCACTCTCATCAATAGGTCCTTATGCTAAGTCAGGTTTCCAAGTTATTTGGACCATTGGGATTGGTCAGTCCTATAGTTATTAGGGGCAAATGCTTTGATACAGGAGGCTTACGAGAAAAGTTAGACTTAGACACTGAATTAGGTAGAGACATATGGGGACACTAATAATTGGAACAGATTAGAAAGGAGTTCGAAACCAAAGATCAACCATATGTATTCTGAGGAAAACAACAGTACTTATGAAGTTGCACTTACACATATTTTGCATGCTTCTCAAAGGGCCTTCGTGAGCAGTAGCTTATTACAACAGGAGAGGACAGTAAGATTATAATGGTCCAAAGCCAGAGTTGCGCTAATTAATGAAAGAATCCTGCCTCAATGTAGGGAAATTATTTCCATAGAAGAACGAATTAAATTGGCCAGGTATATAACCACTCATCTTGATACTCAGCTTGATGACATTAAGCAAGAAGATCTGACAGCAGATTTGTCTCTACTTGATATAAGGAGACAGTAAAATTCTCTTTCTTGTCCGTAAAGGAGTGAAGACTATTAAAGAGCTGTCTTCCAAATACAATTTTACGTATGGGTCCTCCAAATAAAATCCAGCTGATTCCGCTTCCTTGAGAGGTTCGACCGTAAAGAGACTGATCAAAGATATTTTGTGGTTTGAAGGTCCAAAATGGTTACTCACTACAGATTGGCCTGAACAGAAACAGCACAATATTGCTGAGATTAGCAAAGGGAACTTTGGATCCTATAGTACCTGAGCTAGATGCAATTGACATCAGCCGATTCTCATCAATAAGACAACTTCTAAATACTACTAAATTGGTTGTTGAATTTTTTGAAGAAGAAGGTGCTCAGAAATTAGATCCCCTAGTATCACTGGCTGAAAAGAGTGTACAAAGACACCCTTATACGGGGAAATATATAAACTTTTAGGCTAAGACACTGGAAAAGGGAATAAGTTGATGAAGAATTTAGGCTTGTCTTTAGACGGAAAAGGTCTGATCAGATGTCGAGGCTGATTGGTAAAGGCATCACTTGTCTATCCAAACCAAACATCCTATTTTATTACCTAAGAGTGGATGTTTTGAAGAACTTATTATAAAGGAAGCTCATGATTCCACTCTCCATGGAGGTGTACTGCAGACCTTAGCCCAAATTCGGGAAAGGCACTGGATCTCCTAAGGGTAGACAGGTTGCTGTAAATATCTCAAAAACTTTCTACTCAATTGTAGTGAGGTATGAGCAAAGACCTTATAACCCACTCAGGACCACTTGCATGCCTCACTGAAGTGATTTGGGGGTGAACATAAGTTTGGTCTCTTCCATATAACAGGAGTGGATCATATTAGGGCTATAACTGTTACGGGTGAGGAAACTCCCCATAAAGTTTACATTTGTTTATCTTATCAGGCCTACTCAAGGTGTCCTTCTAGAGCTTAAGGAAGACCCGCTCTGAGACACCTCTCAATGGTTTTTGCAGATTTGCCGCTAGGTCTTGTCCTGGCAAGTTAATAAGCGACAACGGAACTAATTTCGTTGGAGTAGCACCCTTACTGTTGAACCTAATGAACGACCCAAAGGTTAAGCTCTGGGCGCTGGGAATCCGAAATTGTATTTGGCAGTCTACAGATCCAAGAGCTCCATGGCAAAATGGATTTACTGAAAGTGAAACAACGATTGGCATTATTAAGAACTGTCTAGAGGGAAACATTACATAGAACTAAGACTTAATGAGAGAAGATTTAAGAACAGTACAAACTGAACTTCTGAAACCAGGATTAATAACAGACCCTTGATTTATCAAGACGTTACTAGCAACTCGCTAGAGTTCTGTCAATGTGCTCAAGTATGTTAGTATGGCAGGAAGCCTCATCCGATGCCTTGTGTGGCTATCCAGGAAGAAGTTGATGATCCTAACATAGAAAATAATTATTTAGGACAAGATTCAGTGGAGGGATATCAACGTCTGAAAAGGGTGCTGGATACTTGGAAGGACATTGGAGTTAAGAGTATCTTTTGAGTCTATGCGAGAGGTTTTATGGAGCTCAAGCTGCCAGCAACAAATCAGTTAATAACATAGGAGATGTGGTCTGTGTGGAAGCACTGAACAGCCAAGATCCCAGTGGCTATTAGCTAAAGTGATCTCCACACACCCAGATTCTGAAGCAAGTGCTGAGACTCGTAAAAATAAAATGCAGTGTACATACCAGTACAAAAACTGTTGATAAACTGGTACCCCTTTGAGTTAGCAGCCACCCGGGATCCAGAGGATGGCAGAAGATCAAACGGGTCATGCCGCAGGCTACACTTAAGAAATGCCGCAATACAGGGTTCTCCTGAACTATGGCGGGAACTCTGGGCTAAGGTGGCTAATGCCATGATAAGGGCCCGGGGATCATTTTCCGCCGTCCCAAAACTGTGGGAAATATTTTCCCCCAGAGCAGTTACGCTCTCTTTTCGTTTTACTCATAGTTATCCCTGGTTCATTACAGAGGAAAAATCGAGACCACAGCACTGTTCAAGAGGCTTCCGGACAACTCAGAAATGATGTCTTCTTTAATAATTTTTGTTATTGATGTAAATTAAATGCCACTGCATTTAACCCTCGTGGATCAACTATACATTGTAAATACATGTAATTATGTGGTATTTTCCACTGACCTAAACTGCGTCATGCTGCGTTTGATGACATGGCAAGTAGGGAAAAGAACTCCTGTTTAGCAGATGTGGAATCAAGATATTTACACAGTTAAAGGGGAATATTTGGTCTAACTTTAGTTTAAGTAAAACTAAGATTAATTTGTTAGATTCACCCTGTACATTTCATGTTGTAATCTAACTGTATTTATTACTGTAAATAATTAAAAGTTGGCAACCTACCATTCTATGAGGGAGGGTAGAGATTGCCGCGTTCCACCTCACTCTGTGCCCAGACCTTGTGGAGTTAACAGTCTGTTCCTAGTCACTCTCAAGCTAGCACAGTTGTATATACACACCATGGGACGCTTGCTTGCTCAAGCAATTACACTAAGCAGCCTCATCGTCATCGGTTATCGATCACTCCCTCTTCACTAGCTAAGTGTAACCTTTACGAATTGGCCAATTCAAGGGGGATTAGCTAAATGAGATAGAAGAGAAATAGTTAGTGTAGGTGAGTTAAGGTTAAGTTACGTTTTGTCTAACTTCTATGAGACTTGTTTGATTTACTTAAGAACAACTTTATAGACGAGTAACGACCTAGCGTGAGTTGTTTGCATTAGTAAATATCAGGAAATTTCTTACAAAGCTGAAGTGCCCCGGCAGAGGATACCGACTGGTATACATTACAATATATTTCACATTTTGGTGCCCAGAAGAGGGCCCCTGATTTGTCTTTACCAGAATCTATTAAACATTTTTCACAGCAGATGACTTATTTGCCGAGCTAGTGGGTTCTTGTTTGTCGTTTGCTGGGGGTAATGTCATGGCCTTGCTTAGGGTTTTGGCATGATTCCCACACGAAGGCAACTTCGATGGAGTTCAGACAAAGTTGCTTGCTTTTGCTCAGAATTCAAACTCCTTCCTTGAAGCAAGCTGTATGGTAAGTCAGGGTGGCTACAGAATGCTCCCAAGGATGCTTATTTCCCTAAATAATTTTTTTGTCCGCCTTGCTTACTTTTGGTTGAAATTCCAGTTCCCACACCAAGACAACAGCGCACTGCCAAGCAAGTGGAATTTACTCCAATGCTGACTCTCCACATGTTCAAACAGGTGGACACAAATGAAGCTGCAGTCGCAACCTGAAGCATTCCCTGTGGCCTCAGCAGTGTCTACTCAGGGATAGTGACGTGCTGAAATAACCAAGACAGGCAGAAAGTCAGAAAAAGACCAGTTCTCCTGCAACAGGTTCAAGTGGCCCTGATCCTCCAAGTAAGTGCTATTATTGTCACAAGGAGTTCATCCATTGTTAAAAATGTTTTACCCTCCAAAGCGAACTAAAGAACAACCAGAGCAATACATGCCCTCCTGCACTGGGCACACCATCATCAGCAGCACCTAACTGACACAAAAAGTGGTGTCATCATCACAAGTCCAACAGGCACTGGAAGAGTGAGTGATGTTCTCCCCCAGAGACTACAAACCAGGTTGACAGTACACAAAGAACTGCTTCATCGTCTCCATTCTCCGACCAAGGGTAGACGCTGATGTTGGAGTCAAATCAGCTATTTTGGGTACTGTTGCAGCAAGTGCAGGGCCAAGACCAGATGCTATATCATTCTGTAAAATGTCCCTACTTCTTGACATTGGCTCTTGTGCTAACATAATGGCAGAGGTCTCACTACAACAAACTGAGTGTCAACAGGGGAAAACCTTTTCACCTTCCACCACCTGGTTTGATTGGACTAAATGGTGCTCACTTAAATGTAACAGGTGTGGTTAACTTGCCCTTCTTGTCTGCTATATACTCACCCACTTGAAGCTCAGTTTTATGTGGATCCAGCATTTATTGTTCAGATGAGTTGTTATGATTGCCTGAAACAGCCGGACTGAAACTTAACAAATCCATCACACTGTCCTGGCCGAGATTTGATCTCAGGCTCTCGTGCTTGATATGCATGCATGTCACGACGGAGCCAAAGAGTGGATCCCCCTTTTGTCTCTAAGCAATGTGGGCTTTCATATACCCCACATTACATCACTCGTTTCTCCCCTTGGTGATTAACCCACCCCTTCCCAACCGATTTTCCACCACTGACTCCCCTCAATCCTGACCAATTTTGGAAAAAAAATTTTTGCCTCAAACCTCCGCTTATGGTGAGAAACATCAAATTTTCATAGAGAAATCGCTCACCTGAGGTTTAAAATACGGGATACAGGAAGCAGTTCCCTTACCTTACTGGGTTTTCTACCAGGCTGGCTCCAAAGAAAACGAGTTCTATGGGAGGGTAACTATTCCACACCACTCATAAACGGTATCTATTTATTTATTTGGTACGAATTTATATGTAGTACGAGAGTATATTGGTTTTCACACAGTAATATAGGCAATATAAGCGTTGTTCCACTCACCAAACACATAAACATACCACACCTTTTCTGGCGACATTACCTGATTGTCATTTCTGACAGTTTCTTCCTCTAACGCTATGTAAACTTTGTCCTCCACATTGTCATCAATTAGATAATCACTCTGGTCTTGAATTTTGTACCATGGCACAACATGTCTTTGCTGGCCAGGTCACTGGTAACAGGTGATGTCCCAAGACAATGGCATGTGGAGGGGGGGGGAGGTCATGCGGGGTAAGGCATTGACTCTGCCTGGCATCTTGTAGAGGAAGATGTCCCATGTATACGTACCAAAATCATGCTCGAAATTTGAAAATTGTGCAAATTAAGGACCTTGCATTGCTGTGCATTTATATACGTCCAACGGGAGTCAGTGACAAAACATGTGGACGTATATATACTGTATATACGTCAACGGGAGTTGGCGGGTTAATTTTGTCAGTTTTGAACACACAGTAGCGTAGCATTGGAGGCCGCCATTGGGGATGCTGTGGACCACACTGGACAGCTCATTCCCGGGATGTAAGGACTAGGGTGCTGCCAGCTAACCAACAGCTTCATTGCTCTCCAAGCCTTGCCTCACATTCCACACCGCTGCCAACCAATGTAATGACCGAACTGAAACTTAACAAATTAATCACACTGTCCTGGCCGACATATGATCTTAGGCCCTCGCTCTCAATATGCGCCCATGTTACATACTGAGCCAAAGAGAGGATCCCTCCTTTGCCTTTAAGCAATGCAGATTTTTACATACCCCATTACATGCCTACTCTCTGTGACCATGGAATAGATATCGAGACTAGTTCCAATTCAGTTGCATATATAAACAGGCACTACACAGCCCTGCCAGAGTTTTTGCCATTGCGTCATGCACCGTCTGCAGTGGATGGGGCTTATCTGCATTATCTGCTAGTGACATTAACCCTATGCAGCCTACCACTTAATCTTCCAATCTTGTCTAATGAAGTACCACCTATGGGTAATGATGACTCAGTTGCATCTACTGCTGCTTCTTCTTCTGCCACATTAAGCGAGGTCATGGCAAATGCACATGAGGCCAATGCAGTGGTAACTGACTGCAGGCAGTTACAACCAGATGAGCTAACTTGTGTGACTGTTCGTTTGCCTGGAGTGAAAGAGGGAGAGGATGCTATCAGTTTGCCTGAGACTGTGCACTTGAAAGGATTTTCCCATGAGTCAACATTAGCCACTGAATGAAGGGAGTACTTAAGTTAAAAGTGGGAGTCTGCCTGGGAAGTGGCTTGTCTACCCTTCCATTGTTACTAAAGAAATTTTGCCATCCACAGAGGTTGTGTCTGGTCTGACACCAGCGCAGGAGAACCCGTCATCTAGTGAGTCCTTTTATCAGAAGGCTGAGTCTCAGCTGAACCAGATTGACTTTCCCTGAATTTCAGACTCAGTTGTTACAGGACCTTGAACAGAATAGGGGAGCCGTGGCTCTACTGGGTGAACTGTTAGGACATACAAGTGTGGCACATCATCATATTGTGCTGAAACCAGGTACTAATCCTGTTTACTGTATGTGCTTGTGTATCATCTTCCTCATTTTCAGAGTGCAGGTGGCTGATAAGTTGGTTAAGAAGCTGACTGAGTGAAGCATAGTCCAGGATTCGACTTCTACTTGGAATTCACGCAATTTCTGGTGCCTAAGAATGATGGTACCATGAAACAGGTTATAGATTATCCCCACATGAATGCAGAGACGATCCAATATATTTATCCCTTTCTTGTTTTTTTTTAGACTGATCTGTTGCAGAGTCTGGGGAGAAAAATAAGGTGTTCTTTTCTCTGGATCTTCCCTCGGGTTACTGGCAAGTCCCTCAGCATGTGGACTCTTGCCCTCTTACAGCCTTCAGCACTCCTGATGGGTATTTTGAATTTGAGACCATCCTTTGGCCTTCATAATACTCTTCTGTGCTTCAGAGGTTAATCAATGAAATGTTTACAGGACTCTTGGGAAACACTGTGTTAGCCTTCTTAAATGATGTAGTGGTTGTTAGCAAGGATGTGTCTAAACATCTGAGGATGCTCCAACAAGTCTTCAACAGACTCAAAGAGGCCGGTTTAGAGGTTAAGTTTTCAAAGTGTAGGTTCTTGAAGAAGGAATTGTCTTTCCTGGGTCATGCCCTGCTGAGGGGGGTCACCTTGACGTGGTGGCGGGGCTTGAAGCGTGGTTGGCAATGCCACCTACTCGGGAGGCATGCCTACCTTTGTAGGGTTTGGTATTTGTCAGCCTCGTGGACCAAGCACCCCCTACATCACTGGTGGAGGAGGTCTGCTGGTGATGTTAGTCCCTGCCCATTTGCCACATAGGGCAGGACTGTTGCCTCCCCACGTGTTTGCCGTGCGTGGCGTCCCGTAATGCTGGGAGACGGGAGTCCTGGAGGTTGAGCAATGCTGCACAATGCGCCCTGCAGCTAGCAATACACCTCTTTGGTCCCTAAAGCCCTGTCCAAACGAGCAGGCAATGCCCGCAGGCACAAGCGAGCAGAGTGCCTGTTGACGGGCTCACCGCTTGTGCCCGGGGGCAAATGCGTAAATTGCCTGTGGCATTTTACGCATTTGCCCGCGGGCACAAGCGGTGAGCTCGTCAACAGGCAAACTGTTTGCTTGTGCCTGCGGGCATTGCCTGCTCGTGTGGACAGGGCTTTATTCTGGCTAGACAGGCGGCCTGGTTGGGCCCGACCAGGTCAATCGGCTGGTCATGCGTTGGCTAGGGTCAAGTGGGCACCGGGGGACCTGGTGGCTCCTATTGTCCTGGAGTCACCCTTGCCCAGGTCCCCCGGTGGTTACCCGCGTATACTCTCCCGCTACCTCTGGAGTCGCCAGTGGTGCTATCCCTGGCATATGACTTCCCCTTGTTGGGCTCCATGGTGGGTGGAGGGGTGGGGGAATGAAGGTTTTTTGTGTTATTGATGGTGCAATTTTTAAATACACCTGTTGATGACATTGCCTCTGCCCCTGGACTCTCTTTGGACTGCACATCAGTCATTGCCACACTGGAACCTTTTCAGGCCCCTGGTGACTTCTCACCTCTGCCTCAGCGTTCAACTGGGGGTGGGAGAAGATCCTGTCAGGTAGGTTTGGCCAAGATGATACGAACCAGGAAAAATTCGTAAAGTATCTAGTGCTGAAACCCTCTGCAGGTAGTTCAGTACTGGATACAGACATCTTTAATTTACACCAAGCAATTGTTTCTTCCTGTGGCCGCGAACCAATAATTTCTACCCAAGGGGATGGTAGCCTCCTAATTGAGGTTTCCTCTCCAGAAGAGAGCTCACGTCTCCAGACTCTGACCTCCGTTTCTGGTCACGGCATGTCCTGCGTACCTCATACCACCTTTAATCAGTGTAAGGGGGTCATTTACTCCCGGGACCTCCTGCGATACCCTGAGTCACGGTTATTAGAGGAACTATGCGCTTATGGTGTTGTAAAGTTGACCAGGTACAGAAGAAGATCGATGGTATTCTGACCCCAACTCCGACGCTGTTTCTGACCTTTGACCGTTTAACGTTGCCTGCCCTCGGTGAAACTTGCTTGGCTCTCTCTGCCTGTGAAGCCTTATGTTCCAAACCCAAAGCGGTGTTTCCACTGTCAGGGGTATGGACATGTTAGCAAATTTTGCCGACGTGCACTGGCTGGCCTTCCTGGTGTTTGTGTCTCCTGTGGCAAAATGAGTCATACGAGTGATTGACCAGGACCCCTTAAATGCTATCACTGTGGGGGTCCTCATGTTGTATCTTCCAAAAATGTCCTCAGTACTGCCTTGAAAAGGAGGTTTTGAGCATTCGTGCACGTGAGAAGGTTCCCTTTCCAGAAGCAAAGAGGAGGGCCCAGACTCTCTTCTTTCAGCCTGGAGTTACTTATGCTTCTGTCCTTTCTGGGGCACCTGTACGTCGTTCTGTGTCCCAGAAGTTGCCACGACCCTTTACAGTGACCACTTCCACAACTACTGATTTGACGGATGTTGTTAATCCTGGAATTACTGATAAGTGTGTGACTGATGCTCATCCACCCACTGCTCCAACTGTCTCTGCCTCCACTTCAGTGGCTGATGGTTCACGTACTTCTGTGGTGGTGGCAGATGTACACGCTGACGAGACTCATCTCCCCTTGTCCAGTATGAACGAGGCTCCTTCTGTATCTGGCAAACGTCATTGTAATTCGTCAGAGTCATCAGAGCCTGAAAGCCGGCCACCTAAGGTTTCTGTTGTCGAACCTTGTATCAACCTCTCTACTGTTCCCTCTGCCTCAGAGGCTGAAAGGTCTAGCCAAATGGAAGCTGCTGCTGGTGGTTCACCTGCAGTCAGGTCCCCACCTGGGGATGGTGTTGGACAGACCGCTGATGCGACCGTTCTGAAAAGTACAATGTCAACCTTGCAGGGTTCTAATCCTGTCAACTCTGTTTCCACTTCTGGAGCTTCTAATGGTAGCACTGGCCGTCCCACATTACCCAAGGTGGCCTCCAAGCATCTATCCAAACCGAATGTTATTCCACCTCAAAGGAAGAGTGTTGTAAAACTTTCCTCTTCCACTTCCTCACGTTTGCCCACGGATGTTCGACATAAAGCGCGGGTTCCTGGTGCTGGGCAGTCTCTTACCAAGGGCCTTCCTAAGCATCATTCCAAACCCGCTCGCATGTCAGGAGGTGTACAGTCCTGCACTTAATCATTTTCCCCTTCACTATGGGTTCTATCATCCAGTGGAATTGTCGGGGTTTACGTGTTAACTATGAGGAACTGTGTCATCTAGTTTCTCAATTTACTCCGCTATGCATGTGTATCCAGGAGACCATGGGTGGTGATACTGCTCCTGCTGGTCCTTCTGGCTACAATGCTTTTTATTCTGATCCTGTGCTGGGCCAAGGTCGTCATGGAGGTGCTGCTATCTTCCTTCGCCAGGATATTCCATATAGTCATCTGGATATTTCCAGTCCCTTGCAGGCAGTTGCTGTCCGGATGTTTTTACGTCGGCAGTATACAGTTTGCAGTCTTTATCTACCTCCTAGTGCAACTGTTGAAAGGGCGGATCTGGAACGCCTTATTCATGGCCTTCCTTCTCCGTTTCTGTTACTAGGCGATATGAATGGTCACCATCCACTATGGGGAAACAGTGAGGCCAACCCTCGGGGTGTTATGCTGGCCTCTTTTAGTGGAAGATGAGGAGTTAGGCATTTTAAACTCCAATATAATGACTTATTTCCATAGCCAGACAGGAACTTTTACTGCCATTGATTTGTCCTTATGTTCCAGCTGATGCTCTTTTAGATTTTAACTGGGATGTGTTGCCAGACCTGTATGGCAGCGACCATTTTCCGTTACTCTTAACTGCTAGTGCAGGTGGACCTCAGCCACGCTCTTCCTCGCTGGCTTCTGGATAAGGCTGACTGGCCATATTTCAGGGAATTAAGTTCCATTTCCCTTTCTGTCAATGAGTTTGGCTGTCTTACGGAGGCTGTGTCATATTTCAATACCGTGCTGCACTCAGCAGCCCTATTATCTATTCCAAAAACAAAGGGTCAGTTTCCTAAATGTCTGGTTTTTGGTGGAACTCGGAGTGTAGTTCTGCAGTGAGAGCCAAACGAGTCGCCTTCTCACGATTTCGTCGTCATCGTGGGGATCCTCAGTATTTGGTGGCGTATCAGAGGGCACGAGCTCATATGAGGCGGGTCTTAAAGGAGGCCAGGTGTTCGTCCTGGAAGGGTTATGTTTCCTCCATCAATTCGAGGACTTCCATCACCCAGGTGTGGAACCGGGTAAAGAAAATTTCAGGTAAATTTACTGTTCCATCCCCTCCTGTTTTATCTGCACCAGGTGGAACTGTGGCTGATCCATTTGCTGTTGCAGAATTGCTTGCTGACCATTTTGCCAGTGTGTCAAAGAAGGATGCAGATACACCTTTGGCTTGCCACTGTTGGTGCCTAGAATCTCGTGGTCTCAGTTTTGCCTCTGCTGGGGGAGAGCCTTACAATGTTCCATTTTCAATTTTTGAACTCCAGTCAGCTCTGTCGCAGTGACATGATTCCTCTCCTGGTTTTGATGATATTCCTTATACCTTTTTACGCCACCTGTCTGATGAGTCCCTGTTGTTTTTGCTTTCACTGTTTAATAAGATCAGGTGTTCTGGGGAGTTTCCGGCTTGTTGGGGTGTTGCTGTAGTTATCCCCATCCCCAAACCAGGTAAGGACCACCTACAGGCGACGAATTATCGGCCTATTTCTTTGATGTCTTGTATATGTAAAATTTTGGAAAAGATGGTCAATGTTAGGCTTGTGTGGTTTTTAGAGAGAGGTGACTTCTTATCCCCTGCCCAGTATGGTTTTTCGAAAAATGCGATCTACCTCTGATGCATGACTGTCCTTGGAATCTTCTGTCTGTGAGGCTTTTTCCACTAACCAACACCAGGTCACGGTCTTCTTTGATATGGAAAAGGCATATGACACTGCATGGCGTCATGGTATTTTACTCTCTCTTCATGAGTTTGGTCTTCGTGGGTGCTTACCTGTTTTTATTCAACAGTTTTTATCTAACCATATTTTAAGGGTGCGAGTGGGAGGAGTGCTTTCTAATGCCCGAGCACTAGAAGATGGAGTACCACAGGGGAGTATCCTTAGTGTTACTCTGTTCA
>NW_027642788.1:0-4995 GCF_032717465.1 Coenobita brevimanus | reverse complement strand
CTGTAGCCATTAACAGCGTCATCAGTGTACTTCCTGATGGTGTACGAGGATCACTATATGTCGATGACCTCTCGATTTCCTTCACTGTGTCTAGAATGTCTCTGATAGAGAGGAAGTTGCAGCTGGCTCTCGATAGAATTTCTGACTGGGCAGAAACACGCGGTTTCCATTTTTCTTCAGCAACGACAGTGGCTATACATTTTTGTCGTCTTCGAGGAGTCCACCCAGACCCTGACTTGTATCTCTATGGAAGAAGAATATCCTGTGTGGAAGAGACGCGGTTTCTGGGTCTTCTGTTTGATAGAAGATTAACCTGGGTTCCTCATATTCGTTCTGTTAAGGTGGCTTGTCTTAAAGCTTTGAGTCTTTTGAGGGCTTTAGCTCATACCTCTTGGGGTGCTGACCGTCAGACCCTCCTCCTCTTCCATAGGTCTCTTATTCTCCCTAAAGTTGAATATGGGTGTGAGGTCTACTGAGTAGACGTCACACCCATATATCTGTTGCAGAGGAGTAGACTCTACTCCTCTGCAACAGATGCCCGTCTCCGGTTGTTAAAATCTGTGCATCATGCTGGTGATTGTCTGGCAACCAGGGCATTCAGATCATCCCCAATTCCAAGTTTGTTGGTAGATACTGGTGTACTCCGCTCGGACTTGCAACGCCAGTTGCTAATGATGAGGTGTTGGTATCATCTTCACCGCATTCCAGACTCAATTTCTTGTGCCATTGTCTCACAGGATTCCCAATCTTCTGTTTTTGAGACCCGTCCTAATTTCCCAAATCCATTTGGTCACAGGGTCCGGTCTGTTATGCTAGTCCTCTCTCTCTCGAGACTGGCAATTTGTCCACATCGGATCCCAAGGGTGGGTTCTTGGCTACTCCCTCGCGTGACATTCTGTAGGTCCGTTGTTGAAAAAAAGGGCTCACTTCCCTCTCAGGTGTCTCTCTCTCTCTCTTTAGAACACGCCTCCATTCATGAGGGTTCTGTCCCCGTCTATACTGACGGGTCTAAGACTGATACTGGAGTAGGATTTGGTGTTGTCTTCCCTTCCTTTACTAGGGGCGGTAGCCTTCCTGGCATTACTTCGGTGTATACAGCAGAACTGACTGCAATTTTGTATGCTTGTAAAATCATTTTTACTCTCCCCCAATCCGTTTTTGTGATTTATAGTGACTCGCATAGTGCTTTGTCTGCACTGGAGTCTTTTAATGCATCCCATCCATTGGTTTTATCAATTTTAGAGTGGCTTTTTCTTCTTGGCCGCTGTGTAGACTTCTGTTGGGTTCCTGCACATGTTGGTGTGGTGGGGAATGAGAGGGCAGATACTTTAGCTAAAGCTGCGTCTTCTCAACAGCCCCCAGCTGACTACCCACTTCCTGTTTCTGATGTAACACCTTACTTGCAGTATGCAATTCGTACGTGTTGGCAGAGACACTGGGATGGTGTTTCTCACAATAAACTAAAAGAAACCTTTCAGAGAGTGGTTGTGCCAAGGGTTCTTCCCTCTATGTCTCGGAGACTGGAGGTGGCTCTTGCTAGGCTTCGCATTGGGCATTCTCGGCTTGCACATGGGTTCCTCATGTGTGGAGAAACTCAACCGTACTGTGATGACTGCCTTGTTCCCCTTACTGTCCGTCACTTGCTGGTCGAGTGTCCGAGTCTGGGGGGCCTGCGTCAGAGGTTCCTTCATAGGCATGGGGGAGCAGATGGTGCCTACTGTTTGTCCTCGATGCTTGGTGAGGCCTCTAACGATTTTACTGATGTTTTTAGTTTTCTTCAGGAGGCGGGCCTCCTTCCACTTTTATAAGTAATTGATATTTTATAAATTATTCTTTTATTATTTTTAGTGTTTTATTCCTACTAACAGATATTAACTTTATTTTGAATAGGCACTTTTTATTTTGCCGTATCTTCTACTTTGTCATCCGGCGGCATATGACCCTGGCAGTTGCGCCGCCAGATTGTAATTATTTTCAATCAGTCAATCAATCAATCACTCCCCCTTCTCCACCAGTGTTGTGACTTCACGGAAACTTAGTGTCTGCACCTGATGCAGTAGCCTCTGCTCTTGCAGATCAGTTTTGTGCTGTCTCAAAAAAGGATCCTTCTAGGCCATATGCTAGCTTT
The DNA here is from genome assembly GCF_032717465.1 of Coenobita brevimanus. Classification (NCBI taxonomy): domain Eukaryota; kingdom Metazoa; phylum Arthropoda; class Malacostraca; order Decapoda; family Coenobitidae; genus Coenobita; species Coenobita brevimanus. The sequence goes on along the minus strand of NW_027642788.1, from coordinate 2,867 downwards.
CGTAGGAATCAGGAGGGGCTTGGTCTTGACTTTAGCTCTCGTGGCGGAGAGCCATATAATTTAGACTTTAGTCTCTGAGAGCTGCGTGCTGCCCTCTCGGAGTGTGGTGACACTGCTCCTGGACCTGACGACATTCCATACACTATGCTACGTCATCTGCCGACTGATTCAATTCAATTCTTATTGGACCTTTTTAACAGGGCTTGGAGTGAGGGCTCTATGCCCAAGAGTTGGAAGTTGGCTGTTGTCCTTCCCATTCCAAAACCTGGTAAGGACCATTCCCATATCTCCAACTATCACCCTATTAGTTTGATATCATGCGTGTGCAAACTGTTTGAAAAGATGGTCAATGTCAGGTTTATGTGGTTTCTGGAGAAGGGAGGTTTTCTCTCTCCTTCTCAGAGTGGCTTCCGGAAATTACGGTGCACTACCGACAACCTTATCAGACTTGAGGCATCAATCTGTGAAGCTTTTGCCTCTAAGCAACATCTTGTGGCTGTGTTCTTTGACCTTGAGAAGGCTTATGACACTGCCTGGCGCCATGGCATCCTCCAACAACTTCGTGCCTTTGGTTTACGTGGTCGTCTGCCTGTGTTGCTTAGAGTCTTCTTGACTGATCGTGTGTTCCGGGTCTGTGTGGGTTCTACCCTGTGCCAGAAGGAAGGTGTCCCACAGGGGAGTGTCTTTAGTGTTTCCCTATTTGCAGTGGCCATCAATGATACTCTCGACACTGTGTCTACCAGGGTATCCTCATCCCTTTATGTGGATGATTTAGCTACATGGTTTTCGGGCTCCCGCATGTCTGCAATTGAGTAGCGTATGCAACTTGCCTTGGACAAGATCTCTGCGTGGGCCACTTCCAAGCTTTTTCGGTTTTCCCCTTCTAAGACTGTGGCTATGCACTTCTGTAGGATGAGAGGGGTACACCCATACCTGATCTTCAGCTTTGTGGCAGGAGACTCCACTGTGTGGAAGAGACAAAATTTTTGGGCCTGACGTTTGACTGTCGTTTGACTTGGGTCTCACACTTGGCAGGTCTTAAAGCATCATGCATGAAGGCTCTCAATCTTTTGAGCATTCTGTCCCATACCTCTTGAGGTGCTGATCGGAGGACGCTTTTGCATTTGTTTCAGGTTTTTGTAGCCTCCAAGATGTCATATGGCTGTGAGATCTACTTGTCTGCCACAGAGGCCAGACTAAAAACCCTAATGCTGTCTATCATTCTGGTCTTCGCCTTGCAAATGGGGCTTTTTGGTCATCTCCAATTCCCAACTTGTTGGTGGAAGCTGGTGTGCCTCCCTTAGATCTACTGCGTCAGTCTGTTGCAGCACGGTGCTGGCTCCGAATTTGTCGCCTTCCAGACTCACTTGTCTGTTAGTGTGTGATGCAACAGTCTCGTTTTTTGTATTATAGTAGACAGCCTCGCATGCCTCGTCCGTTTGGCTATAGGGTTCGGGATATCATGGAGGAGTTTGGCTTGTTGACAGTACCTGTCAGTCCTGTTCGGATCCCGAGGGTTGCTCCATGGATCTTGCCCAAGGTGACCTACTGCAGGTTTTTTGCAGACTCCAAGGATTCTCTTGCCCCTCAGTGTCTTTTACAGTTATTTTTAGAACATTCTTCTAGTCATGGTGGATCTGTGCCTGTGTATACTGATGGTTCTAAATCCGCCTCTGGTGTAGGTTTTGGAGTGGTATTTCCCAATTTTAGCCGTGGAGGTAGTCTTCCTTTGGCTGCCACAGTTTTTACTGCAGAGTTATCAGCTATAGTTTTAGCCCTGAAGTTGATGTTTGTTCACCATGGCAATCATTTTACTATTTTTAGCGACTCTCAAGGGGCACTTTTGGTCCTGGACTCTTTTAACTCTTCCCATCCTATAGTTTTAGCTATTTTGGAGTGGCTGTTCCTCATTCATCGTCGAGGGAAGAGAGTGGATATCTGCTGGGTTCCGGCACATGTTGGTGAAAGGGTAATGAAAGGGTAGATGCACTTGCTAAGGCAGCAGCTTTACAACCTGTACGTGCTCCTTGCCCTTTACCTGCTACTGATTTACGCACTTCAGTGTTGTCTGCTGTTCGTGCTTGTTGGCAGCTACGGTGGGATAGCGTTCCTGTCAGCAAGCTAAAGGAAGTCACCAAGTTCGTCTCTCAGAGAGTTTGTTTTACAATACCTCATAAGTTAGAAACTGTTCTGGCTCGTCTTCGCATAGGACATACCAAGTTCACACATGAGTTCCTCATGTGTGGAGGTGTGCAGCCTTTCTGTGATGACTGTTTGGTTTCCCTTACTGTTTGGGCGACTTACGTCGGAGGCTGCCATTGAGGCACCGAGGGGAGGGTGGTGCTTACTGTCTCTCTTCGATGCTTGGGAGAGAACCTGGTACCCCTGGGGACGATTTGTTTTTATTTCTGAGGGAGGCTGGCCTCCTTCACCTTTTATGATTCCACTGTTTTTACTTTGATGTTTAGTTTTTAATATGGAGTGTTACTTTTTAAAGTTGTTTATATTTCTACTGCTTATATTTTTGCTTATACGGCACCATATGACCATGTTGTTGCAGTGCCATGCGTTTTATCAATCAATCAGTCTACTCGTTGGGTTCTTAATGATGCTGAAACATGCTACTCTTTGAAGCAATTGGAAACCTCATGTGTCGTGTGGGCTCTCAAACACTTCTGTGACCTTATCTTTGGGGATAACATCGCAATTTACACAGATCACAAGGCCATAACTGATCTATTCAAAGGTCACAGTCTGTCTGACAAACTAAGCAAAGTGGTTCTTGATCATTTAGGACTACCATCCTGACATGTGATATCTACCTGGAATGGTGAATGTCGTGGCTGACACGTTGTCAAGGAATGTTC
>NW_027642787.1:0-4995 GCF_032717465.1 Coenobita brevimanus | reverse complement strand
GGAATACATATGCTTGATGTAGTGTCAAACTCCTTTCTAATCTGTTCCCATTGTTCCACATATGTCTCACCTAATTCAGTGTCCCAGTCTAACTTTTCTCGCCAAGCCTCCTGTACTAAACATTTGCCCCTAATAACTATAGGACTGACAAATCCTAATGGGTCAAATAGCTTGGAAACCTGACTTAACAAGGACCTCTTGGTGAGAGTGACATCAGAGAACTTAATTGGTTTCAGACTTATTACATCAGCTGTTGTATCCCAGTTAAGACCTAACACATTTTGAATTTTGGGAATGTCAGAATCTGGATAGTCCTCTTGTATTTTATTCCTCAAAAGCGGTGAATTTGTATTCCAGCTCTGTAACGGCAAATTTGCCTTCCCACATTCGGAATTGGCTACTTCATAAGCCTTCAAAGCTTCCGACTCTGTATCAGCAACACCTTGCAAATTATCCATATAAAAAGCCTGCCCTATTTCTGGACATTTGGCATTTTCAAAATGATGCTTTAAAGTGTTGCAAAGTAGGAAAGGACTAGCACAAGAGCCAAAGAGCACCGATCGGAAACAGTAAGTTTTCAATGGACTATCATCATTTTGAGGATCATGAGGCCAGAGGAATTTTGTAAATTTCCTATCCTCATTTCTCAGTCCTATTCTGAGAAAAGCCTTACTAATGTCTGCTGTGTAAGCATAAGGTTTCTATCTAAATCTTAGTAACACATTCCCTAACTTCTCTGTTAGTGTAGGTCCAGAGTATAGGCAATCGTTCAAGCTAGCTGATCCCTTGGACGTTTTACTACTACAGTTGAATACCATCCTTATGGGAGTAGTTACTGAATCCTTGCTTACAGCATGATGTGGTAAGTAGTGTCCTTCTTTGTGGTTAACAGGGTATTCTACCTCTTCTATAAATTAATTCTTCAATTGATCCCTTATACTGTAATATTATCATATAGGATCAGATGTTCTGGTTTATCTCTCAACTTTCTTAGAAGAGAATTTAACTGAGCTTTAGCTGCTTGGTAATTTGTTGGTAACTCTGAATGGTTTAGTTTCCATAGTAATCCTACCCAATACTGTCCATCCTTAAATACCACAGACTGATTATACAAATCTAAAGTTATCTTATCTTCAGGGGTTGGTTCCTCAGAGTGTATTCCTACACTGTCTAGGTCCCATAGTTTGTGTACAGGTTCAATGTTTTCATCCAACAAGTCATTTATCTGAGTAGGTTCTAATTCTGCACCTATTCTAGCTACCATCAATGACTGTGTGGGGGTAACAAACACTGAGTCTACTAGTTTGGCCTCTCCTTTAACTTGTTTTGGAAAAGGCAACTGACCCATAATAAGGTTACCTCCTGGACTCTTGAACAACTGTACCTTATTCCTTTTGAAAGTCCTATGTAGGAATCTTCCACAATAATCAGAACCAATTATCATTTTTATGGGACCCACAGTATCTGATTCCACATTCCGTTTAGCTATCTTTATCCCTGAGCTTTGTAGATGATCAGAGGTTTCCTTCAATCCCTTTATGTATATACTTGTCTCCATAGTATCAAGCACAGCTGCTGTTATACGGCATTTATAGCTGACTAATTGTATTACAGGTCTAACTAAATCAAAAGACTGAGCCTTCCTAGTTGTTAAGAATCCTGTAATGGCTAGATTTACCTTGCCGATAACTGGTAACTTTAATTTCTTCACAATGTCTGCAGAAATGAAGGTTTTCTGAGCACCCGTATCAAACAGGGTACATACTAATTGGTTTCTATTCTCAAACAATACTTTCACATCTGCTGTTGGTACTGCAGCTGGCATTACTAATGAAGCATTCCCTTTTGCAACTGTCATATTGACGCTTGCAAGTTTAGGAACCTCAATTTTCATCCTAGGGTATAAAGCACTATGATGATGATCTCTTTTGCATTTAAAGCAAAGATTTAATTTAGTCTTACAGTCCGCGGCAGTATGTTCGGAGTTCATGCAGATTATACAACACCCCAGTTCCTGAAGCTTTCCTACTCTAGAAGCATAATCAGGATACTGTTGACAAGATGCACTGGAATGTTGCTTACCACGAAAGACACAAACTTTCCTGTCTTTTACCATGGAAGGTTTTACTTCCTTAATATCCTCAGCATGTCTATTCCTTATCTTTAATACTTAATCCTCGGCCTTTGTGGAGCTAAGGAAAGTACCTATCTCTTCTTTAGGCACATACTTAGTCTTCTCTGACTTAACTTTCCCAATCAGTTGGTTAGTGGGTTTTTTCTTTACTTCAGTCTTCTGTTTGACCTCAGTAGTGTTTATTGTTCCTTGCAAATGTTTACAGAGTTGCATCAAGCCTTCCTCAATCTCTTCAAAGGAGAGTTTATCCTTCTGGTACCTACCATACAAAGCATCCTTGGTTTTCGATGGTAGCTTTAAGGACACAATTCTTGAAAGCACCCAATCTGATGTCTTAATATCTTCGTAAGTACCTAAGGCCCTTAATTTACAACTTACTGCAATTCTAAAATTTTGCAAGGAATCAAAATCGTGCCTAGACGTGGGTAATTCTATTAGAGCCCTCAATAACTGATTTATAACTTGTTCCCTGTCTTCGTAATTTTGTCTAAGGATGGTCAAAGCCACCTCATAATTATTTTCTTCTACTGGTAATTTTTTTTATCAGTTGATATGGTGTTCCTTTGACCTGTCCTAACAAAAACGTAAGTTTGGTGACTTTAGGGAGATCTGTTCTATCTTGTACCAAATATTTGAACTGGTCCCAGAAGGATTTCCAGTTCTGCTCCCCATCAAACTCCGGTAAGCGTTATTTGTGGTAACACAGCTCTACTCTGCTGTGCCACAACTTGTGTTTCCGCGGCAGTGTCAGCTAATTTTGACTCTAGTGTCTTTACTACAGTTAAGTATTCTTCTTATTTGCCTTCAAACTTCGTAGTTTCTGACTCTTAAGAGTTCCTTATTCTCAGCCTTTACTATAACCGCTTCTAAAGTTAAGTAACTCTCTTCGTACTTATTCCATCGATCTTTCAGGATATTTGGGAGACTATTTATTCTCTCCTTGGACAGAGGTATTTGGTCCGACTGGTTACAATCATTTATGGCTCTAGTTACCCATCCTGCCTTACTACTAGAAGATCTTTGCAATAAAGAAATGGACATATTGACGGAGTTCTAATTTAATAATTTAATTATGAATTCCAACCACAAATTTACCTCAACTTAGTAATGATTTGATTATCTTAAATTTTGAAGAGGGTAGGGATTAAGTCCTCTTTGTGCAAATTATCCCCTCTCCCAATTTCGTAATATTCATTACAGCTCAGCTAATTATTTCATTTAATTTTGAGGAGTGTAGGGATTAGGTCTATAATTTCAACCTATCCCCCAGGGTTATTAAACCTCTAGGGTTTTATTTCATCCCCACACTCAGTTGCCAAAACACCCATATTCCCCGAGCTCAGAATTAATTACCTCAATACTCCATAGGCCCACCCATAGCTTGTACAGCATAGAACTCTCCTTTCTTATGTTCTACATAATTTATAAATTTCTGCAGAACCGCTTCCCTACCATGACGGTTCCAATGTATACTATCAGCTTTCAACATTGCTTGGAAGGGCTTGGCATTAAAATGTATGAAATCCCTTCCCTTCCTGGCCCGTTGCAACTTTCGGTTTACAGCTCTGCTAATTAATTTATATGTTCCATAACAAACTGGAGAGCCTTATGGCAGGTTCCTTGGCTCAAGGAGGGTTATGGCTACTGAGGATTTACAAGAGCCCTCTATGGCTCCTACCACTGCTAAAATATTCTCCACTACTTCATTGACCTCCACGTCCTCATGGATATTATTTCCTCCAAGGAACAGGACCGTACGGTCATGCTCCCAGTCTAGTACGACATTCAGCCTTTCATCTTCAGAGAAAGAGCTTGCCTTTCCTCCCGGAGCTCTATAGACACGTACGTCCACGTCTTCCACTTCAACCGAACGTGGTAGTAAACTGTGTCCCACAAAAGCAATTTTAAACACATTCAGCGTCTCGGCACACATCGGTTTTCCTCACTCGGTCGGGGCACCAAAAATGTGAAAAATGTTTAATAGTTCTGGTAAACAAATCGAGGCCCTCTTTCTGGGCACTAAATATGAAAAATATTTAATGTATACAAGTCGGTATCCCTGCCGGGACACCGCTACGATAGAAATTTCTCGGTATTTACTAATAAACAACTCGCAGGTCGTTACTCGTCTATAAAGTTGTTCTTAAGTAAATCAAACAAGTCTCATAGAGTTAGGCGAAACGTAACTTAACCTTAACTCACCTACAATAACTATTTCTCTTCTATCTCATAGCTAATCCCCCCTTGAATTGGCCAATTCGTAAAGGTTACTTAGCTAGTAAGAAGAGGGAGTGATCGATAACCGATGACGATGAGGCTGCTTAGTGTAATTGCTTGAGCAAGCAAGCGTCCTTATGGTGCGTATGTACAACCATCTTAGCTTGGGAGTGACTAGGAACAGAGTGCGGTGTGCGGCAGGACCCACCTCTTCATAGAATGGTAGGTTGCCAACTATTAATTATTTACAGTACTAAATACAGTTAGATTACATCATGATATGTACAGGGTAAACCTAACAAATTAATCTTAGTTTTACTTAAACTAAAGTTAGACCAAATATTCCCTTTAACTGTGTAAATAGCTTAATTCCACATCTGCTAAACCGAAGAATCTTTCCCTACTTGCCACGTCATCTAACGCGCAGACGCAGTTTAGGTCAGTGGAAAATATCACATAATTACATGTATTTACAATGTATAGTTGTCCACGGGGGTTAAATGCAGTAGCATTTAATTTATCAATAACAAGAATTATTAAAGAGAACGTAATTTCTGGGTTATTAAAACCGCTTGAACAATTAACAACGGTCTCAATTTTTCCTCTGCCTTTAACCAGGGATAACTATCATGAAAATAGAGAGC
>NW_027642786.1:0-120585 GCF_032717465.1 Coenobita brevimanus | reverse complement strand
TAGTTATACAAATATCAGTATAGTTGTGTTATTCCAGAACTCACGTACATAAATTGTAGAAATGCCTGATTATAAACTAGATGCTTGTAATTTTAGGTAAATTTCCTTCACTGATGTCCTTTCAACAAACAGAATATATAACTGTTCAGTTTGATGATGATGAGAGGAAATAATGTAAATTAAGCATTAGAGCTCACAGGTGTTAACAATAACATTCATGTTATGCAGTATTTAAATTTTGAAAGTTCTGTTGTGTATCTTTAGGTCTCTGCCCCCTAACCTCAGCTTCTGTGTAAACTAATAATAATATCTTGTGATTACACATACAGCAAAAGTCCGGTAATACGAATGGCAGGGGACCGAGGGCTCTTTCAAACTATTGTTTTTTTCGGACTATTGGGAGGGACCTCTGAAAACTTATTAGACCATATGTACACTCACGATCACTGTTTAATTACCTGCCCAGGGGGTGTCCCCTTCCTACCCCTGTATACCCAGGGAAGAGGGGAGGGGGACGAAAACAAGCTCCACCAGCCACTATCCCAGCTCCCGACCCTCCCCCATACCCCTACCTAACCCCCACCCCACCTGTCATACTATTCATCTTCACCTCTACAATAGAGGTGAAGATGAATAGATTTCATGCTGGTACATCCAAGGCCAAGAGCAAGTCCAAGCCAGATAGAATCCTTAGATAAAGCCCTGAAAATTTTGAAAAAAGACCAGATAAAATTAAAAAAATTGCCTTGACAAATTCAGAGTATTGGGATTTGCAGATTATTGGAGGCCTAAGTAGAGGACTTTTACTGTATTATGAAAATTCTTTACATCATGTCCCATTACAATTCAGTTAGAGCCCAGTGTATGGTATAATTGTGTTATTATTAATAGACACCTCAGTTGCTCGATTGATAGGGGTCTTGGATCAGAAGAGAATATTCACTAACCAACGATGGTTTCAGCCCAAGAAGTGTCCATAGGTATTTCTGTCACATAACTCTGGCAAGGAAACAGGGTAGCTTCCTGTGGCATTAATGATGTGGGCCACAGTAGCCTAGACTCAGGTTCTTCTATGCCTTACATGGGGAGTACTGAAGCACCAGCTATTTGTTGTAATTATTATTGCAAGTGTGTTGGAGCCATTATAAATGATACGTATGATTTATCACTGGAGCAAGTTCTGAGACTGTACTCAGTTTCATTTCACTTGACAGAACAGGGCCTTTCCTACAACTTGAATACAGGGAGGTCTACAGAGTTAATGAGTACTCATAGTTTAGTTACCCCAAAATCAGCTTGTTAAGTGAATGCTTGTACATCAAATTACATTACCTTTAAAAAAAACTTGGTTCCTGACCACCACCACATTTACACCTACACTGCCATGTATGACAGTTTTAAACAAGAATAAATTTAGTTACACCTAAAGCATATATAGCAATAACATTTGACCTACTAATAATGTATAAGTACTGTAATATGGAAATGCAGAATGAAAAGAGTAAAATAGTATAGGAATACTATCTGTATATGTACACTTACTGTACTTGAACAGTATTATAACGGTACAAATGTTTGAGTTCATTGGGGTTGAGCTGCCCTTCTGTCACTTCACACCCACACTCAGTTTCAAGGAAGGCATAGAAGTAAGAAGCAGAAGCGAAGCTCATTGTATATCACTATCATCATCATCATCTGGACCTCCTTTCCCACTCAAGGGCAGGCTGAGATGTAGCAACATCCAGAGAGCCCAAGTTTGCCCAGTCCAATGGGCCACATTTCCATTCACTCATCATTCAAGTCCCCAGAATCCTGGCTCTGTCTGATATGCCAAAAAATGTTCACCACATTCTGTAGCTGCACATAAAGGTATCCGATAGAGTCGATCATTTAGATAATACCGTACCTGTGCGTACAGCCCTTTACACCAAATATGACCAAAGTGAGTGCAAGAGAGAATGAGAGTGAGGCAGCTTGTGGAAGAGTGGGAAGGAGGGGTGCATAGAGCTCACAAACTTTCCCCCAAGACATCAGTGTCATGTTATTCCACACTTTGTCCAGCTAGCTTTGCAGCTGTGCTTGTCTTGAGTTTTCATTATGTAGGCCTCTTAATTGATTCATGGATTCTCAACTGGCCATTGTAACTTTGGATTTTCAGTACTTGTAATGCCAGAAAGTGCCCAGTACATGCCAGCATTATAACACTTGATTCTTGTATAACTAGGCCTCCCTGCACTAAGTTGTGGTTGCATGAAATATGATAAACCTTATTTTTGAGGTAGGAATGAGTCTTCTTGGTGATGTATCAGATTGACCCACCACTTGGCCATCATCATAGGTGAAAGAGGCTGGGAAGCTTCATCAAGATGTACTCTAACTTAATCACAACCTTGTTATTACAGGTGCAGTTCCCTGGTCACTTCTCTTCTGACCTGAAGGATCTGTTAAGGAATCTACTGCAGGTTGACCTGACCAAGCGGTATGGAAACCTCAAGAATGCTGTTAATGATATCAAGAATCACAAGTGGTTTGCATCGACAGACTGGATTGCTGTATATCAAAGGAAGGTAAGATTGATCCAATGTATGCCCTGCTTTTTCTCACTGAAAAAGTACCGAAAGGTGGGCTGTTCAACTCACCGATTGGCTATTTTTTGTTGCACTAAGGTTTGTAGTGCAACATTTAGGGCACTTAAAAAGCTTTACTGTATGGGTAATGAAACACAAATGATTCAACATAGAAAAACACAGAAAAGGCATATTGGGGGGGGGGGGAGTTATGTTTATCAACACCTGATGTGGGGCAGTTGGACTTGGTGGGCTTTCATTCGAGGTTTTCATTCAAGTTGCTTCGACCTTTGATGCCTTCTTGCCCAGTACTGTCCATTAGTTGTGTGCCTTCAGGAGGCCCGCCTCTCTGCTCCCCCTGCTTCAATTCGTATCGAAGCAGCCAGAAGAAGTTTGGTTATATACGTTGATTGGTCCTCCTTCAATCCATGACAGCTGTTAGCATTGAGCCCTGGAAACAATATTTGCACTAAGGTACTTGCTGCTGGCAGTGATGGAAAACATGATAGATGTTGAACTCTTTATCGTATTCATGATAATCTCCTCATGTTTTTTACCGTACCTGAATATCCAGAGCTTTCCCGTAGGATCATCCGTGATGTTGGTTTTGCCATAATTAACAATGTTTGGAGGGGGTGCTCCCCTAAGGCTGTCTTCTACCTTTTTAAAGTTGGCCACTATGACCTCTTCAGAGACAGCAGCCTGCTTCCTCAAAATATTTTGGCATATCCTGGAGGACAGCAGGACTTTTATGTCTCTTCAGGAAGCCATGTACTCAGTCTGTACTTGGAAGATTATCCTTGAAATCTGCGATGTAATCTTTACAACTGTCCAGATAGTACTGATGAAGTTGCAGCATATAAATTGCCCCAAAGTGCCAAGGCAAATTGCCTGAGTCAAATTGCCCCTTTAGTCTAAAATCATATTATTTTATAAACAAAAGCAGCTAACTTACTCTGGTAGGTGGATAAACATTAATGACACTCAGTTTGTTATTATATATCCAAGGGACAGTGGAGGAAAATACAGTTAATCTTGTCTTTATTGTTGTAAGTTACAGCTAAAAAAAATGTGAAAAATAACAGAATGAGAAATTGATCACAGTTCACTGACCTTCAGCAAGCTGTCCCTAAATTTAATTTACAATATAAATTAGCAATTTCAGATTATAGTACCATATGAGAGTGTCAGATATACCCCTTTTTACACTGTCTGACCACCTGAGTCTCATTACTCCTTATTGAGTCTAATTGCCTCAGGTGAGTCGAATAGCCCCATCATACGGTAAGTAATGGTGGCAGTAGAATTACAGTAGAAGTTTGCATGATCTTAGTGGAAGGTTTTAATTTCCAGTGTCTTCAACACAAAATATGGTCACTAATTTCACTCTTGTAGCATTACTGGTATATGATTACCAATCAAGGTCTGCTCACTCTGCACTAAGGTTTTTGTTTCCCCTTACCTCTGAAACTCACTCATACACACCTTAGTTGAAGCTTCCTCACCATGGATGCAGTGCACTCCAGTCTGCAAGAATAACTAGGCAATAAAAATGCATCTAACTGTATTTTTTTTTTTAAATATATTTAATTATTATAAATGAAGTCCATTGCACTAGCTCTTTTCCTGCAGTTGTGCCAGATGCTTAGATAGATGTGCTTAGAATTCAGAAAGCAGCCATAGGACATTACCAGATCTGAACTGTATTTCTGTTGAAAGTAAGGCAATAAATTTTAGATGCTTAAGGACTGTATACAGTGATCGTATTTTACTTTTACACTATTTATATTTTAACTTTCTCTTACTTTATGCGGTGTATACTAACTAATGCATGTTGCTATACTGTATTTATTTGCTTACCGTAAAGTAGATGTAATACACTACTTGCTTTTACTTTGGGAGCTACTTGAGAATAACATTTATGGGAACTAGCTATATAACCAGTCTTTACTGTGATGTAAAGGTAAGCCTATATAATATCTACTGCATATATATATATATATATATATATATATGTATCATCATCATCATCATGATCATCACCAACCATTGAATGTCCACCGCAGGACCGGCCTATTCCAACAGAAGTATATATCTATATGTGTGTACTGTATGTATCTATCTATCAATCAATCAATCAGTCAACCTATCTATCTATCTATCTATCTATCTATATAATATGTACATAGAGAGAAAGTAAGAGAGATATCAGAAGTCCCATTGAGTGATGAGCAGGGTGGCTTTAGGAGTGGCAAGGGATGTGTGGATCAAATATTTGCAGTGAGGCAGATAGTGGAGAAGGCTTTTAAGAAGGACTATAAGGTGTTTATGGCATTTATGGGTCTGGAGAAAGCATACGACAAAGTAGACAGAGAAGGATTGTGGAAGGTTTTGCACATGTACAGTGTAGATGGTAAGCTGCTAGGTGCCATCAAGAGTTTTTATGATGGTAGTGAGGTATGTGTAAGGGTAAATGGGCATGTAAATGAATGGTTCACGATCATTGTGGGCGTGCAACAAGGTTGTGTGATGTCCCCATAGTTGTTCGATATATATGTGGATGAGGTGATGAGAGAAGTAACAATACGAGTGATGGAGAGAGGGATGGCATTGGTAATGAATGATGATGAACGGAATATGGTATCTCACATTTGTTGTACACTGATGATGCAGTGCAACTTGCAAATACCGGACAAGAGCTTGGTAGACTAATGCAGAGTTTTGCTGATGTCTATGAGCATCATGCCTTGAGAGTAAACATAGAAAAGAGTAAAGTGATGGTAATCAAGTGAGAAGGTGACTCTTAGTGTGATATTTAAGTGAATGGAGAGAGACTGAATTGGTGAGAGAGTTCAAATACCTGGGTACAGTGACAGAAAAGAGAGGAAAATGTGCAAAAGAAGTGGAAAGTAGAGTGACAAGGAAGGAAGGTAGCTGGTGCTATGGAGGCCTTGATAATAAACAGAGGCTTGAGTGTTGCTGCTGCACGAGGCTTACGCGAAGGAGTGTTAGTGCCAGTTTTAACATATGGATATGAGACTATGGTGTGGCATGAAAGTGAAAAGTCAAAAGTGTGAGAGCAGTGGAGATGGGACTGCTGAGGAATGTGTGTGGAGTAGAGAGAATGGATAGGATATGAAGTAATGTGACTCGTGAAGGATGGAGAGTGAGGGAGTCTGTGGACACCAGAATTGTAGAGAGTGTACTGAGATGGTATGGTCATGTGGAGAGAATGGATAACAATAGAGTGGTGAAAAAGGTATATCTGAGCAAATTTGAAGGAGGGAGGAGGTGAGGTAGGCCAAGGAGAAGATGGAGGGATGGTGGATGAATGTGTAAGGAAGAGAGGTATGGAAGTTGGTGAGGCTGGGGACTGACAGGAGATCAAGATGGCTTGGTAAATGTTGTGAGAAGAAGTGCATGATCAGTCATTTGGCACCCCTTTTAAACGTGACAGCGTTGGGATTGGCTCTATCGGATACATTTATGTGAAGCTACAGAACCTGGTGAAAGTTTTTGGCATATCAGATAAAGCCAGGATTCCAGGGGCTTCAATGATGAATGAATGGAAGCATGGCCCATTGGAGTGGGCAAACTTGGACTGTCTGGATGTTGCTACTCCTCACCCTGCCCTAGGATGGGAAAGGAGGTCCAGATGATGGTGATGACGACATATGTATATATATATATATATATATATATATATATATATATATATATATATATATATATTTTTTTTTTTTTATTTATATATAGATGCCTGATATGTATATATATATATATATATATATATATATATATATATATATCTATCTATTGCCAGACACCATAATCCCTTAAGGGATGGCCATTTGACTTTGAGTTATTTGTTTTACAGGGAGAGGCACTAACCTTCCACCAACCCACTTGACACGTAGGGAGCACGTATGGTTTGGTTATATGGTTACCACCCAGCGTTGTAAATGGTTTCTTGGCTTACAGGAAACCATTTGGCTTGTCACTCAATGTAAAGCCACCTGTAAAGGAAAGAAAAGCAATAAGAAGTGACAGGAAAGATGGGAGAATTAGGAAGAGAGGAGGGCAGGCACAGAAAAAGAATAAGGCTAAGGAAGACATAGGCAGCACTACATCAAGTGAGTGGATGATTGTTGCCAGCACCAACCACCAATAATAACCAATAACCAATAAATAATAACCAGTAATAAATAATAAACAATAAACAATAAATCAACGGAAATACATAACATACGAACATCCTAAATATTTCGGGGGCTGAATGTTTACAAAATTTTGGCAAGGACATGAAAAAACCCGACATCCTTTAAATATCTGCAAACAACAATATTCTCCCACCAAACTACACTTATTTATCTCCACTGCCATGTATAACAACAGTAAGCAGAATTAAGTGGGGAAATTAGCTGTAAGTAAGGAAAATATGGAGGCAGAGCAGGATACTTAACTTACTACGCCAGCCATCTTCGACGTCAAATCTTACAAGGATGCCAAATATCATCTCAATACAGCCACTTTCCCTCACATGCGTACACCCGAATAATCTCTAGTTGCTTCTCTAACACCAGTGAGTAGAATTATGTCAGTAAATTAGATGGAAGCGCCGAAAAACGAATCAGGGCAGAATACCTAAGCTAGCCTTCTTCGACGTCTGTTCTTCCATTTACACCACCATTCATTCAGTCACCTCAAAACACGAATATTTCTTTCACATACTTACTCCCTAGTACGCTCCATTAACTTATTTAATATTAACGAGCAGAATTATGCACGTAAATCAGATGCTAGAGGTAAAATCATGGAAGTGGACCAGGATACTCACGAAGCCAGCCTTCTTCAACGTCTGCTTGGAATTTGTTGCCCTTTCTGATCATGAAACACGAATACTCACTAGAAATGCTCACCTCTATGTTATCTCCATTGCCATATCTAATTTTCACAAGCACAATAATACAAGTAAATTAACTGTAACTGCTTGAAAATGTGGAATCAAGGCAGGATACTCACCTCATCACTCCTAAATGTTCTCTTGAAACATCCAAGTTTATAATAAACAATATATATATATATATTTTTTTTTCACGCCATGGGTGGGATAAAGAAAGGTAAATGCGTAATTGACGGTTTAAGCATGGTTTATTTGTAGTTATGGTATGTGGTGGTTTAGAGGTTAGAATGCCCCATTATGGAGTGACAGAATTGCACAAGTTCTATCCCCAAGTAGTGACTATGAATCTGTATGCCTGTCAGTCTGTCTCTATGTTTATTTATCAGTCTAGCTGTTTATCTATTTGTCTGTCTCGAGATATCTTAATACTGTAAATGATCATCACAAATGGATCACCTCTGTGTTACCATATCCTCTGCCATTTGGTTGCCCTTCATCCAGTTTACACCTTTTCTGAAATCTCTCTCCATTCCCTCCTTCCATCTCATCATCAGTCTCCCCCTTCCCCTCCCACACATGCACATTTCCAGCCAGTCTCTTACTTTCTGCTCCTCCACATGGCCAGACCATCTCAAAATGCTTTCATGCTCATCATCATTAGCACCACAACTTCCTTTCACTTTATCATTTGTTGTTGCTTATGAATTTGCTTGTAATTTTAGCAAACCTTATTACAAGGATGTCAATACCTCATAGTTATTATTATTGTTGCTGTGGCATGTTAGGTGTACCTGTTATTCCAAAACCTTAAGCAGATGAATCCCAAATGGTGATGATGGTATTAATGATATTTTTTTTCGCAGGTTGAGTGAAATGGCACATTGGAGCAAGTGGTGTACCAGAGCCATGTGCGAGTGGATCCCAGATGACGATGTAGGGAAGTGTAGCTTTGGCCAGGCAGCTGAGTTGGTAGGATGTGCTGTGGGTAACCCAGGGATTCAGGTTCAGACAGGCCCAAAATGGGCACAAAACAGGAAGGTTTGGCTCTTCTGTCAGTGTTCAGGTTTGGAATTTTCATAATTTTGTTCCCTCTCCAAATAATTGCAGCCAAACCTAGATCTAGGTATAGCATGGTTAAGGATAGCATAAAATTTCTTGAGTGCTATAGTCCTTTCACGCAAGAAGTCCGTTCAGGGTGGGGCCCACCTGGTGAATCACCTCTAGCGATGCTGCCAAATCAACCGTAGTACGTGCCTCTCTCTCTCTCTTATTTCCCATCTATGTGCTATTTGAAATTGTTTTTTATATTCTTTATATAGTAAAGGAAGCTATATAGTACATTGAGTATCACTTTTTAGAATTATAACAACAATTTGAATGAATTATATGACACGTGGCAGCGCTTATTTCCCATGTTGCCACGCCGAGGTCGGCGAGGGACCCAGGGTCACTCCCTGTCTAGCACAACAAGACATAGCAGCTGAACATTTCGTAGAGTCATTCTTCGTCAATATAACAGGAAGTTCTGATGACGAAGAAGATTATGATTAAAGATCAGAGAGAGGATTAGGCCTATAGGGGAAACCTCTTAAAAATAAAACGCGCCTAGACTTTTACCTCATAGGTGGTGTGGAAAAAAAGTTGAAAATAAATAATAAATATATACAATATACATATATATATATATATATATATATAGAGAGAGAGAGAGAGAGAGAAACAGGTGAGATGGGGGTAGGTAGGGAGACAGAGTGATAATCCGATAATTGGTGGTCAAATTGGCAACGTCGCACTCGGGGGTATTCCAACTTCTGCCACACCCTGAACGGACTTCTTGCTGCGAAAGGAGTATAGTGATATCCATGCTGCTAGATCTTTGGCAACACCCCTATGCAGTCCCCTATCCCTGAGGTCACACTCTTTTGACCTCATCCCAGCTCTTCTTTGGTCTGCCTCTCGCAACCCTACCCCCAACGTTTACACATCCCTTTCTGCCCGCAGTTGTCAGCTCCTATCCTTTCCACATGTCCAGACAATCTCAGTCAGCACCTCCTCATCACAACAACACACTCCAGTCCCATCCTTGCTCTCAACTCTTCAGTCATAAACCTAGCCCCCCAAGGCCTCGCGTTCAAGGACGCACTGCACATCCACCCACTCATTGTCATTTCTGTATGTTTAAGCCTGCAAATATCCTCTTCCTTTGCTGCCCAAGTGTCACTACCATACAGTATTGCACTCCTGGCACATGACACATACAGAGGTCCTTAGCACAGAGGGAAAGCTCTCTCAGTGTCAGGATAGGCAACAGCTCACTGAATTTCTTCCAACAACTCCTCACTCTAGCCACAGAGCTAGCTTCAGCCCCACCTCCAGCACATAACATGTCTTCCAAATAACAAAACTCTTCCACATACTCGAGAGACTCACCAACAAGGTCAGTCCCTCCATGCCTAACAAGCTTCACCTGCTCTCCCCAACACACGGCACACATGAAATCAGCATTATCTCGCGTCTACCTCTAGTACCACTACGTATCTTATGGACTCACTTATCACAGACTGCACAAGATGGAATTACTTTCCACGCCCTTGTGGCAGATCTCACATGGCCACTCTCCCTCTTCTTTGACAGTACTGCCACCAGCCCTATACACCATCACTTTAGTAATATCTGCATTTACTTTGAGCCCTTGTGTTTCATACCATCTTTGCACTTCCCAAATCTTTCCTCCGCCTTCCTTTCATTCTCTGTAATCAACACAGAACAATGAATATGGCATCTGTGGTCCCTTTGCCTGACATAAACCCAAACTGTATCTCATCAATATTCACATTTTCTTTAAACATACCTGTAGTGCCCGGAAGTGATAATTAGTTGTATCTAGTTTATTTTATATGACCAAAAGTTCAGTTAAGTGAGAGAGAGTGGCCGAGGCATGGCTGTTACCATGCGGACGTGTCCAGAACATAGATTAATTACCTAGTTGCTAAGTCACTTTTTTTTTCCTACTGTAATTCACTAGTATTAAGTCTCTTTATAATATAATATCTCTAGTTGATGAGGCATTGTATAATGAGGGTTTACTGTATTTAGTAACTAGAATACGAAATGCTATAGAGTTCTGTCTGAGCCTCAGATAAATATGTGATTTTTGTAGGCCAAGCATTAGGTGCCCAGAGACTGTGAATTATTTATTATTGAGTTGAAATGACTTTGCAATTCAGTACTTCTTAGGGCTATGTTGTGAGTAAATGTTCACATAGTTGCTTTGTGAGGCACAATGATGTTGATGCAGTGATGATTTTCATGGTTAGAGTTACAGTTATTCATGCTTACTGTATTTGTTACAGTGCTTTTTCTTCCATGTTATCCCTGCAATAAGTATTATTTTGAGCAGACCTATGTGTCTGTAGTGCCATGTGTTATTCTGTTATTACTTGAGATGCTGAGTGTTGTAACTCATGTTTCTTTATTATGAGACCTTCCTGATCATGTGAAGGGATTACTTGCATTGGGAGGAATAGTTATTCATTATTCATATTAACTTCTAGCGGGTCCCAGTGTGGAGGTCGAAGTACCTGAGGGAGTCAAAGTTCAAGTGTGGAGGTCTAAGCACCAGTGAGTGAGTCAAGGTCCCAAGTGTGGAGGTCAAGGTCGGCAGTGGCAGAGGACTGGACCAGTGAAATTTGTGCTCAGAGGGACAATTATGAATAAACACATTGGACTGGGACAGAGGAGCTAAGTTTTGTGCATTTGAAATTAGGACCATATAGGTATATATTTTTTGAACAATGTACCACTGATTCATGTTTAATCTGTAAAGCAAGTAGCTGGGGAAGATTTCTACTTTTTGGTCTTGTTAATACACATTCCCTCCCACTCGAACCTTATTGTTTGTATAACCCTTGAGAACTGGTGGTGTAGAGCTTACCTAGTAGTTTATTAATGTACAACCTAGAAGCATTCTGGGAAACTGCGAAGGTTGGGCTTGGGTTGACCTAGTTGGAGACTGGCCCAGTCATTTTGGCATGCTACCACTCTTAACTTGGCCACTTGAAATGTAATAAACGCAACTGAAGAGGCCGTTAATGGGAGAGAGTCTCCATCAATCTGAGTTCCTGACTGTTTCATCACACATTGGTCATCAACAGTGACTTGTTTTCTACCCCTTTTGACCATGTAAAAGTCTGGATCGCAGAGGTGACAGTACATACCTTCTAGAACTCTCTCCTTTACCTTCATTTTCTGGTCTAAAACTTTATGCCTCTATAATTTCTTCTTTCCAGGGCATCACCCTTCCCCTTGTAGACATTTACAATTACTGTACACTCTTCAGCTAATCATCTGGGACTACACGCTCAGTTATAATCGTATTTATCAGGTCAGTTACTAACCTTGCTTCTGTATCTCCTGAGGCCTTCAGTGTTTCAACAGTCAACCCAGACACACCTGGTGCCTTCCCCACCTGCATTATTAGTAGTAGTAGTAGTAGTAGTAGTATAATTACTATATTATTATTATCGGAAGCAGGCTGTAGTATGGTACCAGCCTGTGAGGGCAGTACTGTACTCTCAAGGAAGGTGGAAAAGCTGGTGATAGGGAGAGCTGGAGCTCCCCCTTGACATTTTTCAGTGTCACTAACATAGAGGGCAGGCCAGCATACCCTGCCAAATATTTTTATAACTACCTTTTATAACTACATGCACTTTATGCATCATACCCCATACCCTACAATGACACAGGTTGGTGCCAGTAAGGGCATGTGGCTGGAAAAGGACATCTAGGGGTTAGAACGCCCAGTCAGAATGACATCCATGCATGGCTTTGTCCCCGAGAAGCAACTGGATTTTTTTTTTTTTTTTTTACACCACCAAGGGAGGTAGACAGGTCATCTACCCTTACATGTATTGGACTAGGTTAGCCTAGCCACAGGATCCTACACCATGAAAGAAGTATGATGAGACTGTATTTAATGATAATAGATATGTAAACTATTGTATCCATCTAAGAAGAACAGTAGTAGTAGGTGTACAGTACAACCTTTCAGATCCAAAATGCCTAGGTCCAAAGGCTTTATGCAAAATGGAACATTTTGGAAAGTGGAATCATAATGGCAGCTGTGAGAAATGACTTGTGAAACAAATAATGTAGTCAAGGCAATTGAGAACAATAAGTAAACTGAAGCACTTGCATTAGTAACTTATTATCTGCTCTTAAACATGTCCACAAAAGAACTCAGTCTTCAGTTATACCTTGAATGTGTGAGGACATGATATCAACACCCCTCTATATCATGAAAAAAAATTTTGGAAATTGGATGTTCGGATTTGGCAGGTTGTACTGAACTAGCAGTAGTAACTGTAGGCTTATCTGAATGTGAATTTGGTGGACTGCTGGCGCCAAAACTGGTCTGGGGGAAAAAGAGGGTGGTGAGGGACATAATTTTGTATTACCTTGTACTGTAGTTAAGCCACATGATTTTATCAGTCCCACCACACGAAGGAGTCCCTCTTAGCATCATGTGTACAGTACGAAAGGCTCCTTAGGCAGACTTGTGTTAAAGCGAACAAGTAATGATCAGAATACACTTGCAGAGTTACTAAACAGTGGACACCAAACATAGCCTAAAGTCCTTTCATCCATCCATCTATCATCCAATCCTACATTGCACAATAAGGAGCATAGGAGCCTGGGGCTAGGCAGTTGGTCCCGACATTTAAGATGAGAGTGACCAGCCTCACTCATCCCTGAGTGGCATTACATGAGCAATCAACCCCAACCACCCCTAGGATATAAACCTTAACTGGCTCAATCCAACTGGAGCACAATAATTACCCACTAAACCACCAGGCGCCTGGTCCTTTCATATCATATATTAAGGCTACAGCATGCTTGCATGCATTGCCCTTGGCCAATTAATGGTGGCTCTCCACACTTCTCAATGTCTGGAAGCCTCCCTATTCAGTCTCTTATCCCTGGAATGAAACCATTTGGCTTGTCACTCAATGTAAAGCCACCTGTAAAGGAAAGAAAAGCAATAAGAAGTGACAGGAAAGATGGGAGAAATAGGAAGAGAGGAGGCGAGGCACAGAAAAAGAATGATAAAGGCTAAGGAAGAAGTAGGCAGCACTACATCAAGTGAGTGGATGATGGTACAGTACATATAAACATTCTTATGTATATTTTATATTATTTTTTTTATCCACATAAAATTTATCAACTAATTTAAGAGGATGTTAAGGTATATAAAATAATTTGCTAAAGAAGAGGTGTTAGGAAAGCTCCACAGCCTTTATAATGTACTTGAAAGGTATATTCATTTGTAAAATTTACTATTTTATTTTTTCTTACTGCTTCCAAACTATTTAATTCATCTTAGAAGAATAGCCTGATGGTGAAGGGGTTAGGTTGAGTTATAGGTTTTTGCATTGCATGAAGTTAGGAGTTTGGATGCTTGAATGATAGTCCCATTGTACTGGGCATGATGTTGATAGTTAATAACTGTTGTTCAGTTAGGTCTTAGTTATAGGTTTTTGTACTGTAAGGTGAAGCTAAGATTTTGAATGCTTGAATAATAGTTCCGTTCCACTAGACATCCACTTAGTAGTTCGTTAGGTGGTAGATGGTTGGGAACATCATCCCTGGTAGGTGCTACCATGTGAGTGGTGTGGGAACAGAATCCTGGTACCTGGCCTTGCACAACAATCCCAGATGGAGACCTCAGCCTCAGTTACACGGTTGTCAGAGTACTTGATAAGACTGCTATACATGTATATCTCTTGTACAAAACTAAAATCTGTTCATTAGGGATAGGCTGGATTTGTTAATTGAACACGACACTCAGGCAGGAAACTCAACCAAATGTACGCAGTTGTCGTAGTTAGGCAGAGACAACAGTTAGGCATCAGCTGAGCTGAAAAGGTTGAGAGATCTTTGTTAGGCTAGAGTAAACACACTATAGGAACTCAACCAAATTTATGCAGTTGTCATAGTTTGGGGAGAGACAACATTCAAGCATCAACTGAGCTGAAAAGGTTTAGGGATCTTTGTTAGGTTAAACACATTACAGTACATGTATACTGTAGATGCCATCAACAGGTTATTAAAGGCTTGCATGTGGATGCATAGCCAAGTCCCTCAAAATGATAAAAGCAAATGTAATACTGTTGATAGTTCTCCTAGTTTTGTACTTTTATTATTATTTTTATTATTAATGCAGCCCACCTTATCTATTAGGTGGAAATTATAGTGAGGATGAATATGGTGATGATGATGATGATGATGATGACAACAGCTCACATACTTGTGTGATAGCTTCAGTTTCCTTGGTTCTGGATCCTACCTTGCTTCTGTGTGGGAATTAGGGTTAGGATGATGATCATGAATATTTTGTGCCCTAGGGAAAATGGCCTAAGGTTCACATTAATCATCAGGAGTTAACTAGAAAGCAGTACTAGGTTCAGCCATTGAATTATTATTCACTAATTGTTAACCCTATGTACATTTTCTACACAGATGTCAGATATTTATTGGGAACCATATATGCTGTGAGGGGTTGGGGGTCAGGAAGAGTGAGCCTAGATGTGCTTTTATTAAAATTTGACACCACATGACATATGTACTAATGTTTAAGTAATATCAAAGCAGTGTTCATGCAGTCAGAGCCATATTATTAAAACTGAAAGTACAGAAGCATCAGAAAACCCAAAATTTGTATGAGTGATGGGGTATCTGCTGGAGAAAGGGCAGCCTGATGGCAGAGGACAGGGTGACATGAAGGCAGTTCATTTGTGGCCACCCCTTCTGGGATTAAGGTATCTGGCCATAAATAGACATGTACAGTATAGAACACCTGTACTTGTTAGATTAATCAACTTGCAGCCCACATTACAGAGTGTAGTCAGCAGTAGTACAGAAGGATCGAATATGTTATGTCACCATGACATGGCTTGGAAATTATCCTTTGATGATCCTTATCCATAACATTGCACTCTTAGTTTTAATAATATGGCCATAAATCCTCTTTATAAGTCTGGGATGCATGCAGGCAAATTTCTGCTTTAAGTGAAGTACCTTAGAGATGTGTTAGAGTCATGAGGAGGGCTAAAAAGCCAAAGGCAAATCTAAAACAACAGAACAAAGCAACTTTATGAAGAATGACAAGCAATGTTAACAGGAAAAAAGGTGTTATTTATCAGCAGTGTATTTTGAAAGTTTTCAAGGAAACAAAATTGGTGCATCATTCTGTTTCATGACAGTAAAAAAAAAGAAAATCTTATGCAGTCCTTTAGTACCCCTTGAGAAGTGTAGGAGTACGAGGCTAGTGTTTTCAGTCCAGACATTTAATGGCAGAGTGACCAGTGGTTCATGTATATCTGATCTGATCTTGTTTCTCCTGATTTACAGTATGAGTTGAATGGAAAAGTTTGTAATATAACATTGCTGCCTGCTATGGGAAAAGTTCTGATAATTTAGCGTGATCCTGACTTATGAGAGGACTGGCTAAATGTATGATACAGTATAAAAAAATTGTACAGTATATACTTTCAGATGGAGTTATGATCAGTTTTCTGCCATAGCTGTGAATGTAACTGAATTTAACCCATGTCTCTTAGTTATGAGATGAAATTTGACATTTCTGAGGCAATCATTCTACCTCTTGACTGTATTTCACTTACTGTTCAATTTTAAGGTCTTTTAGTAATGTCTTTTATGTAACATTTCTTCATGCTGCTGTTTCCTTTTTATGGCCATTTCTTCTTGATTCCATTTCATTATATAATTCAGTGTCATGGCCTGTATTACTTGGCAATTGGAGTTTGTTATGTAGTTCATTTTTGGGGGGCCAGGGCGTAATTTGATAATGGTAGATTAAATATGATATTGGCCATCATTTTTCCTGAAAATCTTGCACCTCAAAATTTACCAATGAACCTCTGCATAAACCTTCCAGCATTTAATCAGATAATCATAGTACTGTATGAGTTACTAATATTCATGAATTTCACCCTGTTTTACCTCAAAGCTTATGTGTGGTTGATATGACCCTTCTGGCTCAATAGTCGATATGGAGAGAAGAGTTTTATTGTAGGAGGCGATTTGTTTGTGGCCACCCCAAACGGGATTGAGGCGTCTGGCAATAGATAGATAGATAGATAGAATATAGCCAGCTCTATTGCCTGGTGATATTGGTGCCACCATGTGAAAGCATCCCTCTCCAGTATCAGCCTGAACCTAATTCTCAATACAAAGACGGGTGTATGATTCAGCAACAGGTAAGAAAAAATAAATAAATGAAGGACCTGGGTCACTCATACAATTCAAATACCAGTTTGTGGTTGCTTAGAATGAGTCATAGTTGTAAGGAAGGAGTAAGTCTCCTGGGTTACCATTCATACTGACAGCCAGTCTAACAACAATTGGCCATCAGCTCAATTACAAGAGATTAGGAATTTATGTTAGGATAGAATTAATGCTCTGTAGGCAATTTTGATCACCTTAGGAGTTCCCTTCAGACTGTCTCTCTTCATATGATATCTCCTTGGTTACTAGTCTTATCATCTGTGCAGTCTTGCCACACTTGCCATCAACTAATCTGAAAGGGTTGGAGATCTCTCAGGCTAGAAAAAATAACTTGTAGACAGTTTTAATAATCTTCAGAGACCCCATTAGCCATTGTTTCCTCTGGTAGAACTAGGCCAGTAAGCAAGTTTAATCTCCTTTGGAAGAGTCTCCAAGTAGTGAAGAAGTTGATCAAGGCTTTAGCCACTCCAGTTCATGTACTCTTTCCTAAGCTGAATGATATTACTTAGAATTAACAGGATTAAAATACAATACCAGATGCCAAGACCCATGGATTAAGTATTTTATTTCAGTTTTTTCCCCTTCGTTCTTTCCTCGTCTTTCTGCCTACAGGTGACTTTACACTCCCAATTCTGTCTTGCATTCCTTCATTCTTTCCTCTTCCTTCTGCCTTTGGGTGACTTTACACTGAGTGACAAGCCAAGTGGTTTCCTGTACACCAGGAAACCACAAGCCAGTGGAGGTTCATATCCAAGGGATGATTGGGGTTTATTGCTCACATAATGCCTCTCAGGGATGAGTGAGGTTGGTCTCTCTCATCTTAAATGTCAGGACCAACTGCCTAGGCCCGGGCTCCTACGCGCCTCATGGGGCAACGTAGGATTGGATGATGGATGGATGGATGGATTTCAGTTTTAACCACACACTTGAAAGATGAACTGATTTTATTCATGCTTCCTTCAGATGATATTCAGCATGGGAAAGACTTTGAACTGGAGGGGTTATATCGTATCATTTATGAAGGTTCCAAGATGCTTGCATGCATTGGCTTTGGTCACCTAATGGCGACTTTCCATGCTGCTCGATTGCAGTAGTTTCATGCTCAGAGTATGACCAATGAGTACTGTACTGTCTTCCTGTGCAGTGTATATTTTGTCATTTGTACTCTCATTATAAGTTTCATTAAAGAATTTGTATCATATGTTTAGTTTCTGTGTCACTCGGTGTGTTAAGTTTATGTAATATATGGTTAATCGTTTAAGTCCTGCCGTTCGAAAGCAGACCAAGTTGCAGTTTTTACTTTCTCCCTTTATATAAGTAGCAACTGCTCTATATTCTTTCCATAGCACTTGTTCATGATTAGCATTAAACTGCAGGCTTAGGTATTCCAAGTAGTTCAGGAAATTTCGAGATATCTCCTCCTAAAGCGACATTAATAGGTACATGACAATTTAGTTTAGTCTGTGCAGGTTGCTCAATTTCTCATTTTTTGTAACATGTAAAGAAATAAAATACAGTAGAAGTTTTAGCCGCTACCCTAATGGGGCCGCGGTAGCATGGTCAGTAAGGTGCTGGCCTGATGATCAGGAGGACCCGGGTTCAAGTCCCGGTGTGATAGAGGTTTCTTTAAAATGTGGCTGAGGAAAGTTTGCGTAGCAGGCTTTCCTTAAAACCACAAGGCCCCATACTTGCACTTCAGCTCACACACACTAAGACACTTACACACACGCTACTACACACATCAAGACACACACACACTACTACATACATACACACATCAAGACACACACACACAAGACACGTACACAGCCACCTTCACACAGTAGACACACACACACAAGACACGTACACAGCCACCTTCACACAGTAAACACACCACACACACACACAGAGGGTGAGACAGGCAGACAGCAGACACACCACGGGCAGACAGAGAAGGGTATATACAAAACACAGGGAGTGAGAGAGGAGGGGGTTTTATTAAAAAGTCCAATTTTGGTATACCTCCTGTGGCAAAAGTTGATATAGCCCCCCCTTTAATATTTTTTGGATATTTTCATTTAGTGCCTCCCAGGCCCCAGACCCACTCGGCTGAACCAAATTGTCTGGCGTCAGCTGGAACATGATATACCAGAGTTATGCCGGTCATGTGGGGGTTACTGGTGACAGTGTAGTAACTGTCAGGCTCCTATGACTCACTCAGCCGAACAAAATCGTCTGTCAGCTGGAATGGAATACTAGAGTTGTCCCAAGCACCAGAGGATTAAGATTCTTAACCCCCTGAGTGATGCTCGGGACAAGCATCACTCAGGGGGTTAGGATTAACCCCCTGAGTGATGCTCGGGACAAGCAAAACTCAGGGGGTTAAGATTCTTAACCCTCTGGTGCTTGGGACAACTCTAGTACCCCATTTCAGCTGACTCAGACGATTTTATTCGACTGAGTGAGTCATAGGAGCCTGACAGTGTCAATACCGTCACCATTAACCCCCTCACGACCGACATAACTCTAGCATCATGTTCCAGCTGACGCCAGACAATTTGGTTCAGCCGAGACAGGATCCTAGGATCCTGAGAGACATTATAACATCACAAACAAAATACAAAATGCCTTCCCTTCATCTTGAACGTACTATAATTCATTTACATTAAGTAAGCTCGTATTTTCGTATTTTTGCAGCTTATTTCATGTATCTTAGTTAAAAGAAAAAAATACTACGAGCCGGTGAATAAAACCAACACTTGTAGACGAAGACTATAATTACCAAACCGTTTCGGTGGACACTGCCACCATCTTCAGTGGTCAAGATAGTGAGAGGGAGTGACATACATACAAGGGTTCCTTTTTATTCCTGCTACGACACAGGTAAGGTCAGATAGGAATTACACCTGACCTGTCTGGTAATGTCCCCCCCAAAATCCCCCTCGGGTTAATCCCCGCTTACAATCTACCCCACCCCACCTCACCTTTACCCCACCCTTCCTGCTACGACACAGGTAAGGTCAGATAGGAATTACACCTGACCTGTCCGGTAATGCCCCCCCAAAAAAAATCCCCCTTGGGTTAATCCCCGCTTACAATCTACCCCACCCCACCTCACCTTTACCCCACCCTTCCTGCTACGACACAGGTAAGGTCAGATAGGAATTACACCTGACCTGTCCGGTAATGTCCCCCCAAAAATCCCCCTTGGGTTAATCCCCGCTTACAATCTACCCCACCCTACCTCACCTTTACCCCACCCTTTCACACACACACAGGCATAAAAAGGAACCCTTGTATAATCAGTATGTCACTCCCTCTCACTATCTTGACCACTGAAGATGGTGGCAGTGTCCACCGAAACTGTTTGGTAATTATATTCTTCGTCTACAAGTGTGGGTTTTATTCACCGTCTTTGATTATCACGAAAGAGTGATTCATCCAGCCAATACTACGAGCTCTGTATCTTTTCATAGCCCTTCTTCGTGACTAGCATCGTATTCTAGTTATCTATAGTTACAACTGAGCATTCAAGTTGGAGGGATCACAACTTTAAGCAATTACAGTAAACACACAAACAAAAAGCAAGTGTCATCCTCTTGACCTCTCGTCTTCGCAAGAATGCAGCGGTGGCGCCATCTTGTGCGTGGAATGCGTGAAGTGCAGGCTCTTGAGTGGAAGGAGCACGGAGCCACGGGAGACTTAATAACATTCGCTAGTCAGCCAGTCTAGAAGCCTGGGACATTTGCCTGAAATAATAATAATAATAATAATAATAATAATAATAGAAATGACAACAAAACCAGTCTTATACATAATTCAATATCTTAGTCACTCGATCTGTCCATTCCGTCCCTTCAGTAAGAGGACGCATTTCTGTAAGCTATTTTTTCTAACATGGGAGGTTCGATACGTTTGATTGAGCCTATCCATAAGACTCCTAAAGCTGAGTAAATGCCTCTGAAAGTTGCAAAATATAAAATATAAAACGTCTATATGATATAAAAACCTTTGTTCACCTGCGGGACTCGATTTGTGGCGCCTAGACCAAGCTCTGACGTCATGTTTACACTGCTACCTTTAGACGATTTCCTGGAGCTTAAAGAAACCCTCTCGGGATGATGGGACAGACACAATAACCCCTTCAGACAGAGAATGACTTAGTTACTTTGTTCTAGGTAACCGGACGATTCTATTCAGCTTAGGAGATCCCCTCGTAGTGAAGGGGTTGATGGTGACTCTATCTAACCCCCCCCAGTACGAAATTTCTCTCCAGAGTTGAAGAAAATCGTCTGGAGGAAGAAAGATGAAAATCGAAAAAAGTGTTAATGTGGCGCGGTGTTGCTCCCGTAGTAGGGAAAAGCTACACATACGATAGCAGGGGCTCTTTACCCTGGTACGTACTCTGGCCGTAGCCGGGAGCTGATCTTTCCGACCAGAAGCAACTGAAGGGCGTACAAGGCCGCTCCTTGCCCGCCACGTATAGAGACTGTCGGCGCGGTGTTGCTCCTGTAGGGGAGAACAGCAGGAGAGGGATGCACTGGGGCAACTCTCTCTCTGGGGTGTACTAAGGCCGGAGCTTTGGGTCGCCTTACCCTCGTACACTTTATTAGGCCGTAGTCTTGGGCCTCCTGCCCTTGGGCCTCCTGCCCTAGAGGGTGTAACAATTGCCGTCAATACGGTGTTACCTGGGACTGAAGCTAGTTCAGTCCCACCCCTTTTCTGACGATGGTTGTCCCGCCCTCAAGGTAGTTGCCTTTCCCTGGTCACCTGGTGTTGGGGCAGTTGCGGGGAACAGGGGCTCAGGACTGTCACTAACCCCAATGTTGTATCCTCCTGAGGTGGTGGTGCGTTGGCGGCCCGGTGGTGGGGTGCGGGGTGGTGAGGTGGGAGGTCCGGCGGCGGGCACGGCGGGCATTTTACCACCCTCCGCTTTGTAAAAGTCACGACCCCCTGACTGGAGGTGATAGGTGGTGGAGGTGGATGTCTGGTGGGCCGGGGTGAGGTGTTAGAGGAGGCTGACCCAGTGGGTGGTGAAGGTGTTAGGCTCCTGATGGGGGTTGAGAGTGAGCCGGAGGGAGGATGGGTGGTCAGTCCGGCGTAGGAGGCGGAGAAGGTGGGGGGGTCCCTCGGATTCTGACAGGTGGGCGGTCGTGGTGGCGCTATAGCACCCTCTCAATTTTCGTCTCTGGTTGTGGTGGTACGGTGGTGGTGGTTGTTTCCGCGGCGGTGAAGGTGGGAGTTGGTGATGGGTGGTGTGGTGCAGTGTTGGTGGTGGGCGTAGCGGGCGGTGATTGAGAGTGGTGGGTTGGAGGAGGTGGGGTAGCCGGAGGAGATGCAGGCGGAGGTGAGGTTGGTGAAGGATCAGAATCGGAGGAAGATAGTGGTGGGTCAGGTAAGGGTGAAGTGGGGGAAGGGGTTTGTGGGTATGGTGAGGTTGAGGGTGGGGTGGGGGAGGTGAGCGAGGAAAGAGAGGCAGGTGAGAGTGAGGAGGAGGATGGTGTGATAGGGAAGGCGAATGAGTTGGCTGTGTTGGCGGGAAAAATGAGTGGCGGGGAAGTGATGGTGGCGGGTGGTGTGGGGTGGTTGGTGGTAGGGAGTAGGCAGGAGGAGGCGGTTTTGGGAAGTAGGTTAGGGGAAGATGAGGTAAGGGTTCTAGGAGGTCTGTGAAGGGGGAGGCAGGCTTTGTGTTGGGGAGGAATAGGAAGGGGGGAGGCGGTAGTAGTGGAGAAAGTGGTGTGTGAGGTGGGAAGGTTAGGAATAGGGGAGGGCAAAATAGAAGAGATAGTGAGAGGAAAGGAAAAGGAAAGATGTCGTTTCCCCCTGTCGTGGACTGGGGGAGATGTGAGGTGGCCTTCGTCATTACGGTGGGATGCGGGGGCAGTTGGGGGGGCGCCTTCTGTGCCTTTCTCGTCTTGCATTCCTGCTTTGAGGCTTGCGGCAATCCGCGTATGGTGGGGAGGCTTGTAAGTGCTCTTTTGTTGTTTTGCCGCGCCGGGCAACTTTTAGCTGTTCACGAATGTCGTGGATTGGGCACTCAGGGCAGCAAGGAGAAAATTCCCACGGATTTACAGGGATGAGATCCGTGGGGAATTGCTTGATGTTCCCGATGCGTTTGGGGGAGGAGTGGACGGCTAGAAGGCGCCTTATTAGGCTGATTTCTTTATCCAGGTCTCCCGTCGGTTTATGTATTATGAAGTGGTTTTTAATGAAACCGGGGAGGGTCCTGAGGAGTTTGTGGAATATGAGTTGTTCCCGGGTTTTTGCGTCTGTGCCCGGGTACGCAGCGGTGACGAGCCGCCTAGCCTGGATGAAGGTGTCATCGAGGCTTCCGTCGTATGTGAGGGCGTCTAGTTGCGATAAGGTTACAACTGTGCCCAGAGATGGCGTCACTGCCTGTTTCACAATTTGTTTGAATTGATCCCATTTTAGTCTCGGGACGATTTTCGGAGTGACAGTGACGATTATTTTACCCAGGTTAGGTAATGTTACTGCAATCTTTTCTTTGAGTCGAACCCTATGTCTAAGAGGGGTTTAACCATATCCAAGTACTCATCAGTGTTACATTGGTCGGGTTGAATTTCGGCAATTGAATGTGATGTTTGGCTGCCATTGTACAAGTTTCCTTTTATCGTTCCTCCGTGCTTTTACTCGGATCCAGAACCACCGCTTGCCACCAGTGTTATGCTGGTGTTTTTAAGGCGAGTTCTCGTTATAAAAACACTAGCGACTGAAGCGGGGTCCTCTTTCTAGACCGGAAGTAAAGCACCAACAAAGGAACAGGACATAAAAAACAGGCAGTACACCTTAACACATCTATAACCTTAATTCTAACCGTTACAATACAACACAGAGTGATATTTGAGATACAGGGGAACAGAGACACAGAGTTAACATTCAGCACCACAAAATATAGTTACACTCAGTGCACACTACAATGCTCATACAGGGATATCTTAAATTATATATGGTATTGTCTGTGTGTCACTTTTAGGCAGGATATACACTGAACTGATCACAAAGGGGATAAACAAGATTGGGAGTTTGTAGGGGAAATATTACTATAAATAAGACAGGGTGCGGATAGCGACACTTGACACAGTCACCTGGTCACGGCGACACACTCAAGCGACTTTGATTAATAGTCGTGGAGAAGGAAGACGTGTTTCTGAGCTCTCCTCTAGCTGCAGGGTTGCCTCACCGGCGTTAGCTTTTTCCTTTTACTCGCCACTAGGGCGTTTTTCAATAAAGTTAGGTTAGCTAAACCTCATTTTCCTCCCTGGCCTTAGTAGATATAGTAGGTGTCTATATCTAATTACTGAGATTGCCTTTGCTTACTCACCTCTGGAGTGTACCCCCCACTGATCGCTCTGGGGTGAGTGACACACAGGCGCGTCCTCCCGAGAGTGGTTTGAGAGGGTAATCTCAGACTAGGTGTGTTTTCCCTGGTCAATTTCTCCCTTTGTTGTTTTTCTCTTTCTTCCCACTTCCCCCTCACGGGGGAAGTGGTAATTATGGCGGACGCCACTACTGCCTCCCCCCCCTTCAGGGGGGGAGGTAGTCCTGACCGACCCCCGACTGCTGCACGGACGGACTACCCCCAGACTGAACGGCTCCAGACACGTACCCGTCTTGACATTAACATACACAACGCCGAGTTTGTCATGATTCATGCGGTTAGTTCCACTCCCCTGTCCAGCCTCAATCCCTTCATCATCAAGAAGATGGTTGATGGGTGTGCAGGAGAGGTGGAACAAGTGAAAAAACTTGCGAGTGGAGACCTTCTCGTAAAAACCAAGAATTCAGCTCAGGTCAAGGATTTGCTTAAACTGAGGAAGTTCCACTGTCACGATGTCCAAAAAACGAGCCCGCACGCCATGAATTCCTGCAAGGGTGTTATCACCTGCAGGGATCTTGTGCTTATGGAGGAGGAAGAAATCGTACAGGAACTTGCTTAGCAAGATGTAATAGAGGCCAGATTCATCACAAGATTTTCGGAAGGCATAAGGACGAAGACCGCAACAGTTGTTTTGACTTTTGGAAAGGTATCTCTCCCAACCAATGTGAAAGTTGGATATGAAATAGTAAATGTCAGACCATACATCCCGAACCCCCTTCGTTGTGCAAAGTGTCAACTCTATGGACACCACGAAAAGGCTTGTCGGGCTTCCAACATTGTGTGTGGCAAGTGCGCGACTGTAGGTCACTCTGCTGACAACTGTACATCCGAGACTGAGTGCTGCTTTCACTGCAAGGATGCTCACTCCACTTCCTCAAGGGTTTGTCCCAAGTGGAAGGAGGAGAAAGAGGTCTGCACAGTGAAGGCAACTGAGGCCATTTCCTTTTACGATGCAAGGAAGAAGGTGAAGGAGTTGCATGCAACTCCCAAGCCTAATATCTCCTATGCATCGGCGGTTGTGTCCCGTCCCGTGATGTGCACCGTTGAGACACAGACTGACCTTACATTCGCTCCTCATGCCCCACGCCCTACCTCTCGGTCTAAGCCTCCTGTACGTTCCAACTCTCTGACAGACATCCCTGTTGCCACTTCATACTCTCAAGCTGCCGCTGCTCCTTCGCAGTCAGTGCGGCCAAAACAGAAGCCTGACAAGTCAGATAAAATTAACTTGACCACACTCACCAAACAGTCACGTCCTCATGTCCTTCCTGCTCCTAGTCCAGCGAGCGAGAGAAAGAATAGCTCTTCCTCGGTGGATTCTGGGACCCTTATTATTGACGAGAATATGGAGATCTCCACGAGCAAGCACCGGGAAAGGTCCCCCGGTAGCCACTCGCCTGGTGGAGGGCGGCATAAAAAACTAAGAGCACTGGCCACCCTCGTAAATCTTAAACCGTCGCTTTCACTGTATTACAGTGGAATTGTAGAGGTGTCGGGAATAAGTTACCAAATATAGCAATCTTGCTGTCAATACACAGGCCAGACGTTATTTGTTTACAGGAGACGCGCCTGGAGGATCACCCTGATCCTCCACAGTTATAACACTACCACTCGTATAGAAGATATGAAGGTCACGGAGTCGCCATATACACCCACAAATCACACCCACAAACGGAAGTGATTCTTAATTCTACTCTGGAAGCGGTCGCGTGCAGAGTAAAATTTAATAACACGTATCTGTCTATTTGCTCTCTGTACTGTACTCCACATGGCCCCATTGATAGTGATGCTTTAAATTCACTACTATCCATTTCATGGACCGTGTATCATGGTTTTTCTCAAATATCTTTCAAACTAATCAATTGATCGGTGTGATACTTTGACAGTGTACATGACACCTCCCGCTAATTTTTGGTAATATACGGCATTGCCAAGTGGTGTTAGTGAAGGCGTTTACTCTTGACGTTGAAAGGCAAAGTCGCGTGAGTCCTGCAGGGCTAATCTACACAAACGAACGTCCGCTACCCGCCATCTCCTTCCTCTCCCTCCCTCTCTCCCTCCCTCCCTCTGTCTCACTGTTTCACTCTCTCTCTTTCTCTCAGCATTCCCCCCAATACCTGTATGTAACATACAATATGCAATAAAATACCGTTTACCATTATATTATTCAGTAGTAGCAGATAACTGGAAAGTTCTTAATGAAAAGGATATAGCGTGGTCTGACCTAACGACCATAATAGGCTATTGGTTAAGTTTTCCCAACGAGGGTGTCAGGTGCGAGGTTGTCTGTCGGCTGCAGCACTTGTAGTATACCTACTGACTGCATCAGGCTAGTGAAGGACACGGATGCCTCATCGCTGTCATGGCCGCCATGTTACTGTGTCCGCGTCGTTGCAGAAATGCAATTGCACTCCGACTCCTAACCATATACAGAATGGAGAAAGCTGACAATAGATTAAGGATTAATCTCAATAGGTAAGTGAATCTTCAAGTGTATAAATACATAACAACACACTCACACGCAAAACGCACACACATATTGGTCACTCAATCAATCAATGCATCTATCTCCCTATCAAATTATCTATTACTTTGTCTCTATCTCACCCGTAGTATACAAAACGGTGGCTCACCATTATCCATTCAATAATTGCTACACTCGTTGTAGTAAATAGGTTGTTATCTATTGAAAGTATATATTTATGAAAACACAACAACAGTATTGTGACATTCTTTAATATTTCACGAATGCTTTACAGACTATGTTATTGTTTTTAACTGCATGCTTCTGTATGTATTCTACAATTGTAGTTTTTCCTGCACAGGCCTTATGATCGCGTAGCAGATGTCATGGGAATGACGGTGGGAGCAGTGCGTGCACTTGTACACCGCAACCCGGGTTCTCGCAGTGGTACACGAACAACACCACCTGGGACCGACACTCCCCCTGCAACACCACCAGGCACACCGACACCCACCTCCACACCACGTCTCTTTGACAATTTTGCCATTGGTGCCATACGCCACCATGTACATGGTGAATTTGCTAAGAAACATACTTTCACCATTAGCACGTTGACAGACGACTTACGGAAAAAGGACATCATCCCTAGTGAAACCTCAGACACAGCGGTGTGGCGATTACTACACAGCATGGGGTTGCGCTATAAGACCTCACAGAGGAAAATGTACGTACGCAAGGAGTCACTTGATATTGTGTGCTGGCGCATTGGCACTCTCCGATCACTCAGGGAATATCGGAAGGAGGGGAGACGAGTGGTATACGTTGATGAGATGGTTCACCACGAGGATGCATCCCAGCAAGGAGTGGGTGGACACCTCACAGCCTGCGACCAGTGCCGCCTACAGTCGTCAGGTCCCGCCTGGAGAGGGTGAGTGCTTTGTGGTTGTTGCTGCGGGCACAGCTGACGGTTTTGTTGACGATGCATTCTTGTGCTTCCCAGCAAAAAACAAAAGTGGTGACTATCACGGCGAAATGAACAGTAATCTCTTCCACCGCTGGCTGACGTCGCAGCTCCTTCCAGCCTTGCCTGAGCCATCAGTGCTGGTGCTTGACAATGCGCCATACCACAACCAGCTGAGTGAGGAAAGTCGCTGCCCTACCACCTCCACCATCAAAGCAGGCATCGTGGAATGGTTGACGTGCCGCCAGATACCATTCCCACCACACGCCACACGCCCTGAGTTGCTGCAGATCTGTAAGCAGAACCGGCCACAACCGCTGTACCAGATTGATGACGTCATCCGTGCATAGGGTCATGAAGTCGTCCGACTGCCACCAGCTCATCCTGAGCTCAACGCCATTGAGCAGGTCTGGGGTTCAATGAAAAAACATGTGCGTTCCTCACTGCAGCGGTTCACTCGGGCAGATCTGCAGGCCAGGATAGAGGAAGCCAAGCTTAGTGCAACAAGGGAGGTGTGGGAAGGTGCGGTGAGACGGTCCAGAGCCTTCGAGGATGAGTACTGGTGCACGGATAACATCCATAAGCTTGTAGATCCCGTAATTATCAACATCGAGAGTGATTCCGAGGATGATTTGTTCCTTGATAGTGACGAAGACTGTGAATAAACTTTCTGTAATATGCTCAGTTGTTTGCATCACTTTTCTACCTATTATGATATTTATTATGAGAGAGAGAGAGAGAGAGAGAGAGAGAGAATTTCATAAATCCATTACGGCCCTATTATGTTGTGTTGATTATATACTGTACCGTACTGGTTGTGATTTAATTTTGGATACCTTATCTTACCTGCTCGTAGTAAACACGTCGATATGGGGGGAAAAGGAATTAAGAGATCGTGATAGTAGGCACATTATATTGGGTGAATAAGGTGACGGTCATACGCTCTTTAGTCAACTCCCGTTTATATAACTTCAGGACATACAATAACAATGATTAAATGAACACAGACTCTACAAACAACAACATACTGTATTTATGATACCCGATACTAATCATTATAACATGATAGAGTGGACAGAGGGGGGGGGGCACGGGAAGGCCAGCAGGAATGAGGGTTGAGGGGGAAGTGAGGAGGGGGAGGGGGGAAATGAGGAGGGGGAAGGGAGAGGGGGGAGAGGGAGGGAGGTAGGGAGGGAGAGGAAGGGGATGGGGGGTAGCGGACGTTCGATTGTGTTGATTAGTCTGGCGACTCACGCGACTTTGCCTTTCAACGTCAAGAGTAAACGCCTTCAGTAACACCACTTGGCAATGCCGTATATTACCAAAAATTAGCGGGAGGTGTCATGTACACTGTGTCAAAGTATCATACCGATCAATTGATTAGTTTGAAAGATATTTGAGAAAAACCATGATACACGGTCCATGAAATGGATAGTAGGTTCTTACACTCGTGTATGGAATTCAGTAGCGACTCTACTTCTTACAGTGGTTCAGACGAAATTTCCTTTGCTCATTACTTTGATTCAGACACAGACTCAGACGAAGTACTGTTCGAAATGGCTGATGCTGCAGCTGCAGCAGGGATCGCTACCCTGTCCGACCAACTATCGCAGGCTATTGCCGATAATGCTAAGGATGCTGTCTACCGCGTTAAAGGGTTAAAGAGCTTTGCTGCAAGTAGAACTGCCACATTACCTGAATATCCTGGTGTCATCTTAGAAACAGACCTTAGCAAATGGCTTCAGGACATAGAGAGTAAGACTACGGGACCTAGGTGGACTATTGCCGGTCGCTTTGATGTGGTCCGGGAGTACACTCTAGGTGGGGTACATGACAGCATTGAGGACCTTATTATCAGGGTCAATGATGACTGGGACCGGTTTAAATCTATTCTAACAACGCTGCTGTTCCTAGAACAAACTCTCCAACCTACATTTCATGCGTTAAAACATGCGCGTCGTAATCCTGGCGAACGGTTGGTTGAATACTGGCTGCGACTGACTAGTATAGCTAAACGCATTGGAACTCTGCAGCCTCGGTACTATGACTGTTCCTTGTACCATGCTTTGGACAACTTTCTCGACGTATTCCCTGCCCAGTATAGAGCAACACTTGACCAGCAAGAGTTTACAGGCCCTGTCGATGCCCTTGATAAAGTTGTGAGTAAAGCCATTGAGTGGGCACAACGAAGTCACTCGCCGTTGGCAGATGTAAATGTAGCAAAAGAAAAGAGAAGGGATGTAGTTGCACATGTAAGTGTAGAGTCAAAAGAGGCCAAGGTTCCAAAAGAAAAAACAGGCACTGGAAAATCCACGGGGGATGCCCCAGCCAACTGTAATAGGTGCGGTGAGGCGGGCCATCGAGCACGTACCTGTCGCGCGCCTAACCCACTCTCGAGAGGCCAGTACCATACGTTAACACCAGAAGAACGAAAGAAGTTCCGTTGCTTCCGTTGTGGCAGACAAGGGCACTTGGCGAAACACTGTTTTGCTAAAGTAGAAAACCCAGGTCAAAGACCATGGTGTGATCACTGTAAAAACAGAACTCATTGTACTGACCAATGTTCGGCACGTCCTAATGAAAAAAAAAAAAAAAAAAAAAAAAAGATCGACGAAAAATCATGATCTTGGGGAACGGGACGGATCTGGTGATGATTATGGGAGCGTGTGGTGAAATGAGGGATTGCCCCATGCTCTTGGATACCGGAGCATGTCGATCGCTCATTAATCAAGGAACCTATGAGAATTTGGGTGAGACCAAGCCTGAGCTCAGACCGTATCAAGGACGAAGGTTAGTATCCGCAAGTGATAATGAGCTTGAGGTGGTAGGAGTGGTTAGCCTGCCTATAGGGTTGGCTGGTCACACCTACGAGAGTGAATTAGTAGTGGTGAGGAATTTACCGTGTACTATTTCAGTGATTCTAGGTTCCGATTTTATTTTCGCTCGGAATATATGTATTACACCAGATCCGTTGTGCATAGAGATCGATGGGGAGAAGGTAGAATTACCGTCGGGAGAGGAGAATCTTCGCATAGATGGTGCTTCCTCCTTGCATGTAGTTGAAACCGGCTTATCAGATGACTAGGAGTATATCTCTGGGCGTTGTATGAGGAGTGAGACAGTCGTGATTGATCCGTTCACAAGTGGAATGATCTCGTTAGAGACTGAAATTTCAGGATGGTCCTTTGGGTTATTCTCACCTAATCCTGGTAGTACTTTCGCTGCTATGCTGTGGCCAGGGATTGTACAGATGGTCCCGGGCGAGGCGGGAGGAAAGTCCAGGGTTTATGTTGCCTACACTAACGCCACCCCTGACCGGGTCAGTATATCTGGCAGGTACAGGGGGGGGACAATAGAACCGTTTGAGGAGATGATGTGGGACGAGAATCAGGAGGATGAGCAAGGGCAAATAACTGGTGTGACACAGGGAGAAGGGAGATTAACTAAGCTCTCTCTAAAAGTAGATGAGTTATGTCCACCGGAGACTAAGGAGAATGATGCTCTCAAACGTCTAGTGCGAAAGCATCCTCAAGTGTTTGTCTTGCCTGATGAACCACTGAATATTACACCTTATTTCCTCCATCACATCTGTGCAACAGGACCGGTTGTAAACCGTCGTCCTTATAAGGTACCGGTTAAGTATCACGAAACTCTTAGGCAACAGCTAAATGAACTAAGGGAGCAAAATATAATACGTCCTTCTAGATCACCATATTGTTCACCCTTGGTCCCGGTGGCCAAGAGGGATGGTGGACTAAGAATTTGTCTCGATTTTCGCCATTTGAATAAGCAGATAACATCAGACCCCTTCCCATTGCCAAACATTGCACAAATTCTTTCCCAGTTAGGAGAAAATACTGTATTCAGTAGCTTGGATTTGAGGCAATGATACCATCAGATCCCTCTGGATGAGGCGTCACGACCGCTGACCGCATTTTCCTCACCAGACGGTCATTGGGAATATAATAGTCTACCGTTTGGCTTAAAAGATGCCCCTGCTGCGTTCCAAAGGATCGTTAACGAAGTCCTGATAGGACTGACAGGGCGTATCAGTCATACTTACCTGGATGACATAATTGTCTATGGTGAGGATTTTGATTCACATGTACAGAACCTAGATGAGGTCCTTGCCAGACTTAAGGAAGCTCAACTTACTCTTAAGTTAGAGAAGTGCAGTTTTTTCAAAGATGAAGTGTCTTACCTCGGACATATAATTTCTGCAGAAGGCTTGCGGCCCCAACCGGATAAAGTCCGAGCCATAAGGGAAATTGCTGTTCCTAAGACACTGAAGGAACTCCAATCTTTCTTAGGGTTAGTTAATTATTACCGTAGATTCATAAGTGACTATGCTAAGACTGCTCTGCCTCTCACAAAATTGACTCGTGGAAAGAAGGAAGTGAAAACCAGTAAACAAAAAATCGAGTGGAACGATGAGGCTGATCAAGCTTTTAGAAGTCTGAAAAGTAAGCTTACTGACGACATCGTACTCAAGTTTCCCTCCTTTGATAAACCATTCTATCTGACAACTGACGCGAGTGGTACTGCGATAGGTGGGGTATTACAACAGGAAGATGAGGATGGACACCTTAGACCGTTGACATATTTTAGTAGAGCATTAAATAAAGCTGAGCTTAATTATGCCACTATCGAGCAAGAAGCCTTAAGTATTGTGTACGGATTGCGGATAAATCGGCCTCTTGTCTTGGGATACAAAGTGATTGTGCAGACGGATCACCGACCCCTCACGTGGCTCTTTAATGTGAAGGAGCCATCTGGCAGAATAGCTAGACGGCAGATACAGGTTGCCGAATACGACTTAGAGGTATCCTACCTGCCAGGACACCAGAACCGAGTAGCTGACGCCTTGTCACGTCTTCGCAGAGAGCAAGACGAAGATATAAATAGAACTTATAGCTGTTACGAGGGGCGTGACCGATACAGACACTGTTAGCTGGAATCTTGACGAACTGCGGAAGCAGCAAGATGCGCATCCGGTTTGGGGATCATTGAAGCGGTATCTTCGCGGTATTGCGGAAATATTGAAATTGAAGCACGTCACTACGACTCCGTATCACCCTTCTGCGAATGGATTAGTAGAAAGAGTGAACGGAACTGTCATTCAAATCTTACGTACGATGATCGACAGTAATGCAAACCATCGGCATCGAATGATACATTTGGCATGCATGGCTTATAATTCAGGGTATAATAGGTCGATCAGGGACTCGCCCTATTTCCTGTTGTACCTGAGAGACC
This sequence comes from Coenobita brevimanus, assembly GCF_032717465.1. Classification (NCBI taxonomy): domain Eukaryota; kingdom Metazoa; phylum Arthropoda; class Malacostraca; order Decapoda; family Coenobitidae; genus Coenobita; species Coenobita brevimanus. The sequence goes on along the minus strand of NW_027642786.1, from coordinate 87,747 downwards.
CACAAGTACCCTATGAAACGATACATGAGACTCAACCTCATTACAATGTAGATGATGCGAAACATATGCTAGCAGCCATGGCCACTAAAGTATTTCAAAGATGTCAATTGTACTTGGACCGGGCTAGTACCGAGAATGAGAATTACAGGGCTAAAAAGGCTGTAGTAAAACCGATCAAGGCAGGAGACAGAGTGTACGTACGCACGATTCCTAAACGGGGAGTTGCTAAGAAGTTACAGCCTCTCTATGCAGGACCATACAGAGTCACGGAGCGTGTTAGTGATGTTGTAATTAAAGTACGACGTGTGAAGGATGGAGCTGTCTCCACCCTTCATGTTGATCGTGTGCGAGTAATCCCCGAATCTTGCCTCACCACTAAGGATAATAAGAATGTACGTAGGGCATACCCAGTATATGAAACAGATGATGATGATGATGATGGTGATGGCGAGGACGGCTCAGATGATTTTACAGCCATTCCGGTATCTAGCCGCGGTGCGACACAATCATCCAACACGCCAGTAAATCAAAGCTCTATGGGTGCTACCAACCCAGTTCAGCAGAGTGGGAATGAAAGTGATAATGAAAGTAGAAGCGAAAATGAGAGCGAGGATGGAGGCGAGATAGAAAACGGAGCGAGCAGTCACGAGGCGAGTGGAGAAGGGGAGTCCCCGAGTAAAGTGGTCGGCCCGGCGCCAGATCGTTTCTCCCCGGCTAGCAGCCTCAGCCCTGCGTCGGCCCCTAGATACAGCCTAAGATCACGCACAACAGTAGACTATTTATCTCTAGTTATGGATAGGCCAATAGAACACACTGACAGGAAGACAAGTAAAGAATAAATTACTAGTCATTCTATTTTATTTTTGTTCCAGATTATGCTGCTTGCAGTCGTAGTATCAGGAAAGACTAGGCACACTGACCCCCACGTTGAGAAACCTGCTCCAACAGGCCTCATCTATTCTCCAGTCTCCAAACTTATATCAACTGGAAATCATTATGTTGTCCCTGTCTTGTTAATACAGGATGAGTTATACCGACCACTTACTGAGGCACAGGATCTGGTTAACTCTGTCCAGTGGAATATAGATCACATGGACAACTCATCCACCCTTGTGTCGTCATTAAGAGAGACTTTGAAATCATTTCAACATGAGTTTAGAATTAGATTTGATGACTTAAAGAACTCTGTTAATTATTTGTTGTCGGATAAACCACTGTCAGGTCGTAGAACTAGAGGCGCAATTGATCTTGTTGGCAATATTGCTAATGCTTTATTTGGGACTGCTACCCAGAATCAGGTGGACGAAATTCACACTAGATTGGGTCAAATTGAACAGATGTCCGAGAATGAGCGTCGAGTGTTAAATGTTCACTCCCAAATACTAAATACGACCATAAGAGACATGGCACATATGCATGCTGCAATTACTAAATTGCAGCGGGCAGCTAATATTTCACATGCCGTAATTCGGCTCTTCTCCATAAAAACTCTAGCGTTAGAAGGCGAAGCTTGCATATTTGAAGCTTTTCTTAATCTCCAGTTAGCTTTGTCGGATATCATTGCCGATCATGTGAGGATTAAGTTAGGCCTACAGAATATGACGCAAGCTCGTCTGAGTGTGGACATCGTGCCAAATACCTTATTGCTGGAACTTTTAAATAATATTTCTTTAATGAGATCAGGACTGCTTTCCCCTGCTCGACCCGAATACCTTGCGTTATATAGGGATCTCGTTAAGGTAGTGCCTCGCAAGACTCCCTCTTCAGTGTGCTTCTACTTACTATGGTCCGGTTCAGGGTGACCCGGCAGATACTTTTGATGTCTTCCGGATCACTTCCTTGCCTTATAAAGTCCTTGACACAGATGTCTATGTACAGACTGTCCCCTCTGCCAAATTCATTGCACTGAGTGAAAATCGCTTACATTATATGCTTATGGACGATTTCACTCAGTGCCGCACTCATCAGCAGTTGCTGGTGTGCGAGCCGCAGAGTCCAGTGCTGAGGTCAAGTACTAGCACATGTGAGAGTGCTACATTCCTCAACAAGGACTTTGCGCCTCAGCTTTGTAGGAAAAGAGTCATTAAAAACTTTGTTCCTGTATTTGTTAAGAATAACGATAAGTGGTGCTTTTCTACGAATAAGCCTATGCAATTTACTCTTAATTGTGCTGTTAATGAGATAAGTAAGACAATACAGATTGTTAAAGGTATAGGACATTTGGTCCTGGGTGACGGTTGCAGTGCTCATAGTGAAACACTCACACTTCCAGCTTATGCCACCCTCACCAAGGATACTAAACTGTCTCTACGTCTCCATACATTGCATTTTAATATGTCTCTCTCTCATGTTGAACTAGATGCCATACAAGCAATCCCTGAGATTTTTCCCCAGAATGACTCCTTCACACGTGTGTACCTAGATGAGTTGTTACACTTCCAATCTAAACTCCTTCTTCTCAAACCCCTACCTAAACCAACTCAGCTAGCTGCCTTAGCTATTTATGTTTATGCTCTGTCAGGTGTTATTGCCATGTTCCTTGCTTCTTATTTAGCGTATAAGTGTTGGATTAACAGGCGCTGCTGTCGCTGCCTTGGACCGTCATTCGAGCGTTCCCGATCTTGGATCGACCTCTCTTTCTTCTCGCCACCTGGGGATGCATACCCCGGGAACTCCCTTGATGTCCCTGCGGAATACATGGCGAGAACGACGAAAATGACGATTTTGACGAGGACAACGAACGAATGGTCCTTCACTTCCTCAATGACAACAGAGACAGAATCCTCCCCCATGACACAGCAGACTTCTCCAGACTAACGAACAACCTTCTCACTAGACGAATCACAGTAGACGAACTTAAGACAGTAGTCACAAAAACGAAGAACACGGCCCCAGGACTGACAGGCATTAACAAACAAGTTATCATGGAATGCTCACACTCCATTATAGAAAGACTCATCGACATTTTCAACGCCTCCCTGTCCGCGGGATACTTCCCTGACAAACTTAAAGAAGCCGTAATAGTAATGATACCTAAGCCAGGAAAGACTGACACGACACCCGAGAACTATAGACCAATCTCACTGCTCGAAGTACCAGGAAAACTGCTTGAAAGGATCATCAACAGAAGACTCCGACTTTACCTAGAGACAAACAGACTTCATAACCCCAGACAGTACGGCTTCAGACCACAAAAAGACACAAACAAAGCCATAGCCCTGACTTACGAGACTATCGCCCAGACCCTGTCGAGACGGGAACAGTGCTGTCTCGTCCTCAGAGACGTAAACAAGGCCTTTGACAAGGTCTGGCATTAAGGACTCAAATACAAACTATTACAACTAGAACTCCCTACCATTCTCGAGAAGTTTTTATGCGACTTTGTGACTGACCGCACCGCGAGAATTAGACACAAGGACCAGTTAGGCGACGTTATACAGCTCGACAGTGGGGTGGCACAAGGGAGCGTCCTCTCCCCCACCCTATACATTCTTTACACTAGAGACACCCCCCCCCACCTCCAGACTGCCTAGACATAATGTATGCTGACGATGTGACTCAAATAGTGACTTACCAAGGACGGTCCAAACTCATGATGGCCAGCAAAGTAGCCAGAGAAATCACCAGAATCAGTGATTATGAGAAACGATGGAAGATCAGGACTAATCAAGAGAAATTTAAAATAATTCCATTAGCACAAAAATACATGGAAGAAATCATTGTGGATGGTGAGCTACTAAACACAAGCAATGAGGGAAGCCTGTTAGGCCTCACAATAACTCAGGCCGGGATCACAAAACATGTAAGGGAACGAATATGCAAGGGGAAGGCAGCGCTGTCCACCCTCTACCGTTTTAAAACGCTAAATAGAAAAATAAAAAGCCACCTCGTTAAAGCCTACATTCTCCCTTTGCTAGAATACCCTCCTGTGCCACTGGACACTATATCAAACACCCAAAAACTAAAACTACAAAGAGTATTAAACAAAGCTCTGAGATTTGTCGAAAACGACCATCACCCCTTCAACTATATCACAGAACAATTACACTGCATGCACAAAATAGCTGCACTAAACATCCGGATGCACAAGAGAGCAGGAAAAATCTGGCAAAAACTAGAAGAGACCAGAGACCCAAATTACGAGGACATCACCAACAAAGAATACGGGAGGATGCATAATTGGTTCCCCAGCTCCCTGTTAAACAGAAATAGACCGCCACCAAACCCAATTTATACGTCCCTCTAACGACAACCCCTCTCATTATATATAATAACTAATAATACAAACGGCAGCAGCGAAGCGAAAGACCACGTTACCCTATATCCCATACACCTGCCGACCTTGAACTGACCGCACCAGACCACCACTACTGTCAGGAGACAGTTGCACTGCACACTCATTCCCTGCCCACTCCTGAGTGAATGCACTCCGTCGTCCGTTGTGCTAGCTCCTGAAACCAAAATGTAAGGAGCTGTCACATCTGATGGCGGGGTCGTGAACGTGGAGTGGGTTGGGAATAGACATTGCCCATGCACAGCCTATGCCTCGTGCACCCTGGTGAATGCCATGGGGAGGAAAGATAATTTCTATCCTTCCCCCCCCCCCCATTTTCTCTAATACTAAAACTCCTCCTTTCCATGACTATAGAGCCTGTGAAATAGAGAGCAGCAACCCACCAAGACAGCAGAACCCACCAATGCCACAGAGACAGGCACCACCCTTAGTAGCGCCGGGGGTACAAACTATGGCTCTTCACCTTCATCGATATATCTACCCTTGTCTGCACATACACAGAGTGACCGCTGTATAGGACCAACAGGAACACAGCATACACAAAAAATAAAAACTAAGCCACAGCAATGGGGACGGCCCCCAATCTTTATACCTCCGACTGTCTTTCATATTTCCCCACTTAATCTCTTCCAATCTCTCTCTCTTCTTTCCCCCCACTTTTCCTTGACGAAGTGACGAAGTGAAGTGGATACGCCAGATCATAAAACGTGCTGCAGACTGTGTAATGAACCCAGAGCCCACACCCTGCAACACTATGTACTTCACTGCTCAAAATTAGCGCAGTTTAGAAATCCTGCTGTAGACTCAGTGACCGAACAAGTCGTTTGGATGTTTAATAACGATAAAATAGGAAGTATACTGAATTGTAAAAACATCAAACACATACTTAAGTAGACATTGCTATATTGTGATGTAATGAGTTACTTGAGAGGAGCATGTGGAGTGACGTGGAGGGACAGGTTGACGAATGAAGAAGTGAAGGAACGTTGTGGGGTAGATGTGGATGTGGTTGAAAAGATTAGGAGAAATACACTGAGGTGGTTTGGACATGTGGAGAGAATGGAGAATGAAAGACTGATTAAGAGGGTGTATGTAGGTGAGGTGGAGGGAGGGAGAGGGAGGGGTAGACCGAGGATGAGGTGGAGGGATGGAGTTGAGAGGTATATGAGGGAGGGGGGGGTGAGTTGGGGGGAGGGGAGTCAAATGGTGGGTGACAGAGTGACTTGGAGGCGTTTTGTCTGGGGCCACCCTTTGCGGAATTAGGGCGTCGGGCTATAGATAGATAGATAGAAGAGTAACTGAACAAAATATCTGAGCAGGGTGAAGAGTACATTATGCTCTTATGTAATATCTCAGAGCAGGGTGAAAAGTACATTATGTTCTTATGTTAGTATGTAATATCTCGGAGTAGGGTGAAGAGTAGCTCAGCGTCCTCATCCTTTTGAGGTGATAATGTAATATATAGATATACCTGTATACGTATATATATGTATAACTGTTTGTCTCAATAAACTGTCTAAATTCTAAAAATACACCCTCTTAGTCAGTCTTTCATTCTCCATTCTCTCCACATGTCCAAACCACCTCAGTGTATTTCTCCTAATCTTCTCAACCACATCCACATCCACTCCACAACGTTCCTCCACTTCTTCATTCGTCAACCTGTCCCTCCATGTCACTCCACATGCTCCTCTCAAGTAACTCATTTCCACTGCTCTCACTCTTGACTTGTTCCCCTCTTGCAAGGTCCACGCCTCGCTTCCATAAGTCAGGGTAGGGATCACAATACTATCATGCAGTGACTTCTTAACTTCCATACTCACCTCCCTATTTCTCATCACTGCTTTCAGTGAACCAACAACCTTCCTTCCCTGCTGTACCCTTTCACGCACTTCATCCCCCAAAGTTCCATTCTTACTCATCACACTACCCAAGTACTTGAATGCACTCACATTCTCCATATCCTCACCATCCAACCTCACTGTACATTCTGTGACTTCATTCCTCTCAAACACCATAAATTTACTTTTGTTTACATTAACTTTCAGCTTCCTCCTACACACTGTCCCAAATTCATTCACCAAACCTTGCAACTCCCATTCATCTTCACTCAACAATACTGTATCATCAGCAAACAGCAACACCGGAATCTTCCAAATCTCACCCTCATTCATTAGAGCCATCCCCACATCCACTGCCCTACCCTGGACCTCCTTTACAACCCCATCCATGTATATATTAAACAGCCATGGAGACATCACACAACCCTGTTTCAGTCCCACATTGAGATAAAAAAATTCACTCAGCTCACCATCCACTCGCACCGTAGCCCTAGCTCCTTCGTACATACTCTTCACAGCATTCAACAATTTCCTCTCCACCCCATATATTCTTAATACCTTCCACATACCTTGCCTATCTATTCTGTCATAAGCTATCTCCAAGTCCATGAAGGTAGCATACACTTTCTTTCCCTTCCCTAGATACTTCTTCACTAAACATCTTAGAACAAATATCTGATCTACACACCCTTGTCCCTTCCTAAATCCCCCTTGTTCTTCTCCAACTAGCTCCTCTGTCATATGCCTAACACTATCAATGAGTATTCTACCATATATTTTACCAGTCACACTAAGAAGGCAAATACCCCTATGGTTACCACATACTTCTCTCTCCCCTTTTCCTTTGTATAAAGGAACAATTATGCCTGATTTCCAGTCCTCTGGAACCCTTCCCTCTTCCCAAGCCAGTCTACACAACTTCCATATCCATTCCACAACAATCTCACCCCCATACCTCAGCATTTCACCACACACTTCACCAATCCCTGGGGCCTTTCCCATCTTGATCTTCTTCATTGCTTCCACTACTTCCGCCCTACGGATCTCTTCCTCCCTCCTCTCATCTCTCCTTCTCCCAGCCATTCCCCAACCACTTATACTCGCACTGTTGTCACCCTCTACATTCAACAAATCCTCAAAGTGCTCCTTCCATCTCCTCACTGTAGTGGAAGGGTTAATGTAATGTATGTGTGTGTGTGTGTGTGTGTGTGTGTGTGTGTGTGTGTGTGTGTGTGTGTGTGAGAGAGAGAGAGAGAGAGAGAGAGAGAGAGAAAGAGAGAGGTGGGGGAGTTGATGAAATGATGTGGAAAAATACTACATGTCTTGTAATCACTCACCTGCATTGCCAAAATTCTGGTGTGCATCTCCCCCTGCCTTCGACCTCCATTTTTCTAACGCTGTGTGTCCAGGTACAGCATGGTCTTGAAGTTGGCTTGCTTGTTTGACTATCTTGCGTTTGTGTTCAGCCTTTGGTTCCTTCTCTCTGAAAAATGAAAGTGTTAGTATATTGTATTGCTAGCACTTACTGTTAGGGATTTGGCGGAGAGGAATACGCAAAGAACATCAGGAAAAAGGTAATGAAAATAAAAAGAAATAAGAAAACTGTATAAATAAATGAGGGAAACCTGTCATAGAGGTATCCAGGAAAAATGGCCTTGGGTTCATTCTTCCTTGCATTAAAAAAAATACACAGAAATAATACAGACTCCTTCAACACTTCGTCTTAATTTAGTCCTTAATCTTAAAACTATGAGACCAAAGGAGAATTAAAGACCTCAGTTTTTGACGGTCACTAATGTAAAACTAGCAGGGATCAGTTTTATTAGCCTGCATGCCACATTTTGAGTTCCTAATTAAGATATCATACAGGTAAAATCAACACATCAGTCTATCTATCTATCTATATACCTAGGCTGCTTCCCCCAAGGAAAGGGAGGTAGCCGAGACAGGACGACACACTCCCCATTTACTCATCCATCAGTACAGGTGCATAATATCAGTGATGGTTTTATGTGAAAATTCTTTACTTATTCAACATCATGACACCTTCTTATTATCATTATTATTATTATTATTTAACTGGTACAACCTGATGATTATAATTGGCTCAGGGTAACTGGGTTGTCAACAGTCTCCTCTACTCCTGCCAGCGTCTAGAGATTTCTCCTAAGATGGGTGAAGCTCTACTGAAGGGAAGAGGCTGTGTGTGTGTGTGTGTGTGTGTGTGTGTGTGTGTGTGTGTGTGTGTGTGTGTGTGTGTGTTTCTTACCTAATTGTATCTTTACAGGAATGAGTCAAGCTCGTACTGTCCCGTGTCTTAAACCATATTTATCGTACATATCCTTAAATTTGTGAATTGTTTTGGCACACATTATTTCATTCGGTAGTGCATTCCATTGATCAATTGCTCTGTTTGGGAAACTGAATTTCCTTACGTCTTTATCACCTCTCTTCTTATGCAGTTTTTTGCAGTGTCCTCTTGCTGATGCTTCTCCATATGTTAAGTAATCATTTATGTCTATTTTCTCCTTCCCTGATATGCACTTATATAGCATTATCATGTCACCTCTTTTCCTTCTCTCCTGTAGTGTTGGTAGATTCAGGTTATTTAGTCTTTCTTCGTAGCTTAGGTCCCTTAAGCTTGGTATCCATCTTATAGCGGCCCTTTGAACTTTTTCAATCTTGTCTATGTGCTTTTTGAGATGAGGACTCCAGACTACTGATGCATATTCCAGGGTGTGTGTCTAATGAATGATGTGTATGTATCCTTCTTAGCATGTGTTCATTTATGTATGTGAATGCTAATCTCATATTTGCAAGCAGTGTACTGTATACATGTTCCGTACCTTCTCGCTGATGTGTGTCAGCCGGAGATAGTGTGTGTGTGTGTGTGTGTGTGTGTGTGTGTGATGTGTGTAGGGTTTTATTTCCTAACTTATAATCCCAATCAGGTCTTCTTCTACTTTTACCAAACTTGATTAATGACACTTGTCCACATTGAATTCCATTTGCCATGTACTACTCCATTCATGAAGTTTATTTAATTCTTCTTGTAGCTCTTTACAAGAGTCTGTGTTAGTAATTCTCCTTCGTATTTTTGCATCATCGCAAACATATTCAGATAGCTCTCATTTCCAGTGTTACTGTTTATATCATTTATATACACTAAAAACATGATTGGTGTGTGTGTGTGTGTGTGTGTGTGTGTGTGTGTGTGTGTGTGTGTGTGTGTGTGTGTGTGTGTGTGTTCTTACCTAATTGTTCTTACCTAATTGTATCTTTACAGGAATGAGTCAAGCTCGTACTGTCCCGTGTCTTAAACCATATTTATCGTACATATCCTTAAATTTGTGAATTGTTTTGGCACACACTATTTCATTCGGTAGTGTATTCCATTGATCAATTGCTCTGTTTGGGAAACTGAATTTCCTTACGTCTTTATCACCTCTCTTCTTATGCAGTTTTTTGCAGTGTCCTCTTGCTGATGCTTCTCCATATGTTAAGTAATCATTTATGTCTATTTTCTCCTTCCCTGATATGCACTTATATAGCATTATCATGTCACCTCTTTTCCTTCTCTCCTGTAGTGTTGGTAGATTCAGTTTATTTAGTCTTTCTTCGTAGCTTAGATCCCTTAAGCTTGGTACCCATCTTGTAGCGGCCCTTTGAACTTTTTCAATCTTGTCTATGTGTTTTTTGAGATGAGGACTCCACACTACTGATGCATATTCCAGGGTTGGTCTAATGAATGATGTTATTATCCTTCTTAGCATGTGTGTGTGTGTGTGTGTGTGTGTGTGTGTGTGTGTGTGTGTGTGTGTGTGTGTGTGTGTGTGTGTGTGTGTGTGTGTGTGTGTGTGTGTGTGTGTGTGTGGAGGTGTGGCTGTGTATGAAGGTGTGCCTGTGTATGGAGGTGTGGCTGTGTGTCTCTGTAGGATATTACACAAACCATCTCCATAACGTGGTGTCTAAATATGTATATCAACATTTCGTAAAGCCTCTTATTTCCTAAGTACAGAATCACCCACTGTCTATCAATAAAGATAATATATACTTACATATATTCACACCATATTACTTCTACCAATGACATACACACACTCTGACACATAAACATAACCAATACTTTGCAATATTTCCACTTTCACAAACATCACACTCCCTACACACCCATCTCATTCCCAGATGTACTTTGCCAGCATGTGGTAGTTAATTCTGCCTTTCACTCTCCCTCATATTTCTCCACTTTCATATGCATCATCCCTCCTACGGACACCCATCTCTCACTGGCACCTCGTCAGCATGGAGGTTAATTCTGGCTATCACTCTCCCTCCGACTGTAAGGTCCGACCCTACACTGAACGTAGCATAGATTAATAAAGATATATATTCAAGCAAAAACTCCAGGATTATGTTAAGCTGAGAGAAGACCTTACAGAGCAACAGAAAAGAAAAATCAATTGACTCGCTACCATGGATGTATTTATATCTCGGTGCTCTTTCTTATATCTAAAACTAATCTCTGGAGGGGTGACCACAAACAAACTGCCTCCATATTACCCTGTCATGCATCATCAGGCTGCCTCTCCTTCAACTCACACCAGCATCGTTCATTATACCTCTCCACCGCATCCCTCCATCTCATTATTCTCGGTCTCCCACTACTCGTCTCTCCACCTAACTCACATACACTCTTTTATACTCCTTTCACTCTAACTTGTCCTAATATTACTGTCTCTGTCTTCAGTTCTGAGCTGTAGCAATACGAATACCAGAATACGACGCGTAAAATAAATAAATAAATAACAAGCATCATGGTAGGTGGTGGTAGGTGGTGGCGACCATCATCCACTCACTTGATGTAGTGCTGCCTACTTCTTCCTTAGCCTTTATCATTCTTTTTCTGTGCCTCCCCTCCTCTCTTCCTATTTCTCGCATCTTTCCTGTCACTTCTTATTGCTTTTCTTTCCTTTACAGGTGGCTTTACATTGAGTGACAAGCCAAATGGTTTCCTGTAAGCCAAGAAACCATTTACAACGCTGGGTGTTAACCATATAACCAAACCATACGTGCTTCCTACGTGTCAACAAGTGGGTTGGTGGAGGGTTAGTGCCCCTCCCCGTAAAACAAATAACTCAAAGTCAAATGGCCACCCATTACGGGATTATGGCGTCTGGCAACAGATAGATAGATAGATTATGGTAGGAACGTACGTAGAACCGTAGTACTGTATTATATTTTCCTGCCACTGAGCTACATGAAATAAGCTACAAAGGGACGAAAACCTGGGCCAAGTTAAGGTGGAAGAACTATAGGTAAGTTAAGGTGGAAGAACTATAGGTAATCTCTCAGTCTTCATTCCACATGGCCAAACCATCTCAAGGTACCTCTCCCAACACCCTCCAGCGCATCCACATCAACACCACAGCGCATCTTTACTTTTTCAGATTAATACAGACGATTTGGCGCAGCGGAGAGAACTCGTAGCTAACAAAGAACGAATGAACAGTATCCTCGCTTACCCTTCTGTACCTCAAGAAGACGGGGAAGCTGTTTACACACTATAATCCTATCACTGAGTTAATATACACACAGCACCTGCGACCTCCCCCTTTCTCGGTTAGAGGGTGACTGATGGGATTCGGAGCTTCAAGGGTTCACAGAGTTCCAGTTGTAGATAAGAGTTGCCTCTAAAAGTTCCTCCTAGGAGGACTCAGTAGTAATTTCGCTCCTACCATGAAGTGTTACCAACACAAAGAATCTATCTATCTATCTATTGCCAGACGCCTCAATCCCGTTTGGGGTGGCCACAAACAAATCGCCTCCAAGTCGCCCTGTCCCCCACCATTTCACTGCCCTGCTCCCAACTCACACCCCCCTCTCTCATATACCTCTCCATCCCATCCCTCCATCTCATCCTCGGCCTCCCCCTCCCTCTTCCCCCATCCATCCCACTCACATACATTCTCTTCGTCAGTCTTTCACCCTCCATTCTCTCCACATGGCCAAACCACCTCAGTGTGTTCCTCATAACGCTTCCTATCACATCCACATCCACACCACAACGCTCCTTTATATCCTCATTCGTCAGCCTGTCTCACCATGTGACATCACAGGCACCTCTTAAATAACTCATTTCCACTGCTCTCACACTTGACTTGTGTCCTTCCAACAACGTCAAAGCTTCACTTCCATACGTTAGAGTTGGTATCACAATACTGTCATGTAGTAACTTTTTCACTTCCATGCTCACTTCCCTGTTTCTTATCACTGCTTTCAAAGAACCAGCAACCTTCCTTCCCTGCTGTACCCTTTCAAGCACTTCACCCTCCAAACCTCCATCCGTACTCATCACACTACCCACGTACTTAAACGTACTCACATTTTCCAATTCCTCTGTAAAAGGGAGACTGGTCAGAGCTGACCTCATTAAATGCTGGAAAATCTTCCATCGCCAGTCCCCAATTGCACCGCCTGAGCTTTTTTCTCTTCCTTCGTTAACTCACACCAGGGGCCATAGATTCAAGGTGGCCAAGCCCGGCACTTCAGCCGAGTGTAGACGCAGGTTTTTCAGCATCAGATGTATAGACCTCTGGAACTCTCAGATGATGCTGTTAGCGCTGACTCAGTTGCATCATTTAAAAAGTCCCTCCACTCACAACTATGTCACATCCTGTTCGACTATATTGAATAACTACGACTCTTAATTCGAAGTCCTTCAAGTAGTGCAACTACCGTGCATATGGCACATATCTCAGCCTCTAATCATTAGTCTATTCTGATGATGATGTATACAGTATAGGAAACGGGGCTGGCGTGCCAGCAGGTATGGGCTGCCCTACTTCTTGAAAAGCAGATTCATACCGAGCCATACTGTTAATTGTAGTAGGATAGCCAACCAGGTGAGTAAACCAGGTGAGTAAATCCAACCTCGCAGTACGTTCACTGACTTCACCTCTCTCAAAGAATCTGCTTAATATATTTAATAAATTACCATTAGAAAGCCTTAGAGTATCAGTAAGTAGTTTAAAAATGAAAAACTACTTTATATATATAGAAACAACATCTATTTGATCATATATTATGATTCTTTACGAATGTCGATAAAATGGATAAAATGTAAACACATCGTGACATCATGTTGCTATAAGCGACGTAAACAAACACAACCTACCCAGCGAGGCGGGCGTCATGTGATGCTACAGACCTGTGAGATCGAACCATAGTGGCTTGTGTTGTGGGTTTTGTGGTAATTGGTATCACATATTGTTTTCGTTTTTCGTTTTTAAAGGCTCCAACATGCTTGCATATGTCGGCTTTGGTCACCTAATGGCGGCTCTCCACGCTGTACGATCTATTGCAGCCTCCCTGAAATGCCGTGAATGCTGCTTCCATTCGTCCACTTTCTGGCCAAATTCGGGCATCATGTGTTGATCCAGGCCACCTTGCAACCACATCCAGTATTTTATATTCACTCTCAATCGCCAATTGAATGTTCATGCTGTGGTAATTTTTCCTATTCACATACTTCTTATGCTGCTCCCCCCCTCCTCCCCTTTTTTTTTCCATAGTAAATATTGGAAAGATTGCCAGCTAATGTTCTGTAGCTCAAAATGTAGCTGATGTAGCATTGTCACCCAGATAGCAGTACCATTGATAGGGAATTAGTCAATACTTCAGAACTCTAACACCAGCGTATATAATATGGATTTACAGTCAAGTACTCACCCCATCCCACTCCTCCGAATTTAAAAATTGCTGTGTTTTTTTCCTGTATATTTTTTTATGTATTAGTAGACTTGGTCTTGTTTATGATGAAATGTAACGTGGACTATGATGTTCTTCATGACTAATTTTCCTCAAATCTTTCAGGTATAGAATGTGACTAAGAAGCCAAAGACCATTATTGTGTCCCAGTTCCATCAGTGAATGTGGTAAAGTGAAAAGCATTGCAAGAAGGAATAAGGAGAGATAGCCTAACGTAAGCCACTATGTGACGACCCCTACAAAATTAGCTCCCCCAACTCAAACTAGCCTTAAAAGGTAAGTCTTGGTAAGAATAGTTCAGGGACATAATATAATGAAAATCGGTAACGTTGGTTACTTCTAAAGTTATACCCACTTCTTCATACTGGTTTGGTGCCACAATTCGTATGTGAGTCCCATCAATCACACCAGCTACCCCAGGAAAGCCAGGAGTTCGCCTGAATTTTCTTTCAGTTCTTTGTAGTTCAGGGATTGTATGGGGGAACTTCACAAACCTCTTAATGTGTGGAGCAGTTAGAGCACAGAGTGTTTCCGTTATCACATTGCTCACTGATGGCTGCGATGGTCCAAAGTCATCACAGTTACACTGCTGCATTTTTCCAGTTGCAAGGAACCTTAATAGTATCAACACTTTTGTCTCGGGTGTGAGAGGATGGTTTCGATGTGTGGGCCTTTCCAGTACATCTCTTACTAATCAATCAATCAATCAATCATTTCCTGTGGCACCCCATGGGATGCATAGGGCCTCAATGAACTCTCTCCACTAATATTTGTCTCTTGCCATCTCCTTCAGGTCCCACCAACACTCCTCTCCTGTTTCTTTTTTCATTGTCCTCAACCAGGTTTCCCTTGGCCTACCTCTACCTCTTCTTCCTTTAGCAGTCCAGTCTGGCACATCCTGTATTAAACTACCTTCTTTTCTGTATATGTGCCCCAGCCACTTCCAGCAAGACAGTCTCACATATTCATTAACTGGTTCCACTCTCGTAATATCCCTTACTCTTGCATTTGTAACTCTGTCTTGTCACTTTACCCCAAGAATCCTTCTCAGTATTTTATTCTCAAATCCTAATACTCTCTGATCTGTTGCAATTGTACTGTGCCATGACTCATGCCCGTAAATTAAAATTGGTCTAACCATGGAATGGTAAATTTTCACTTTAGTATGTACCGAAAGCATATTATTATTCCAAGCAGATTTCAACATTCCAACAGCTCGCCAAGCCTGTCTAATCCTCTCCTCAATTTCGTAATAAACAATGCCCTCACGATCGAAAAGGTACCTTCTTACATGTTCTTGATCATCATATTCCATGAATGCATTCTTCCGAGCTCGAAAATTTCTGCATGGTGGGTGGTGTCGGTCAGCCATGGTCTATGTTGTCTTGTCTCTTGGTGTTTGAGGGACACAGCTACTGTGTTTACTGACACTAAAAGCCCTCCTATCTCCTTAAAAGTCCTTGTGGAGGACTTTTACTTTTTAGCGATTTTACGAGTAAACTTAGGAGTTGAAAGTAACTTTTAGGAGTACTTCTAGAAGCTAGGAGCCAAATATCACTTAGAGAGGAACTTTTTACTCCTTGGAATTTTTATTAATACGGGCACTAATATTCATTCTTAGATCTTTAGTGGAAATGTTTCTAGAGAAGGGAAAGAAGTTGTATGCAGCTTTCATGGATTTGGAGAAAGCATATGACAGGGTGGATAGACAAGGATTGTGGAAAGTATTAAGTTATACGAGCAAGAAGATATGAAATGCATCACAGAAGTGGAGAGGTTATATATTCTCGTATAATTACAAGTGCTTTGCCAACTTTATGTGTATTCAGTGCTATATGGTGCTGTTCAAAGAGTTATAGCAATGTAAGTTTTTCTTTGACCAGAAGTTCTTTCAGCTAGTGTTTGAAAGTAATTATTGAATATTTGTGTGTGTCAGTATCTGGTCTGCATATTAAAGTTGATGGTCTGTACAGTATTGAGATGTACCAATATATTAATATTACATGTGTTTTTACCCTTACTGCTACAGTAGTAGGCACTTCATTCATGTAAGTTTAACTTTTCCCATGATATACAGTATATTTGTGTGCATGCACTTGTCTGCAGGATATAAAGGGCTTGCTGCATGTAGTGTAGGGATTTCAGTTAGTAGATGGAGGCATATATATCTGAATATATGATGTATACATTTCAGTATCTTGTCATAACCACGTTACATCACTGTTCCTGACAACAGCAAGAGAAGATCCTCGATGGGTGACTTTCCATGCATCTCAGCAGACAGCTCCTTCCTGGATGACACTGGCTCCACCCCGAGCAGAATCCCATCAAGGTCAGTACAGATCCAGTCTCATTAGTCATGGTCTTATTGAGGGAATGAGGCTGTGGAGCTTTTCTCAGCCTTGAGTTTCCACCAAAATCAAGCCCAAATGAACCCCAAAACAAGTTTAAACCCAATGTAATTGGCCTAACGGCTGTCAAGGAAGATAACCTAAGCCTAACACTTGTAAATGTCTCACTAAAACCAACAAAATAATCGGAAAATCGTCAAATACAAGTCTGGGAAAAATCAAGCTTAGTAAACTGTACCCCAGAATGACAATGTTCATCCCTCCTATGGCTAAAACATATTAATCTAAGTCTAAAAACAGTTTATAAATCAACATAAACACACAATTTTAGTCTTAAATATCATCAAATTTGATAAAAAAAATCAAAGCCCATTGTTAAATGGGGGTTTGGCCATCGTTAGGCAGGGTATGGTGGTATTTCTACCCCCATCGTTAAGCCGGGGTATAGCATCTAGGGGTATCGTATATCGAGGTATTACTGTAATGGCCGTAATGAGTAGGTTTCTGTCAGGAAAAAGAGGCCGTTGTGACTAGGGTGTGAGGCCGCAATGACTAGAGCTGGTAAATTAGGGCCTGGAGTGACTTGAAGCTGATCAAGCATTGTGGAGAGCCACCATTAGCTGACCAAGGCCGATCCATGCAAAGATGTTGGTGCCTTTGGTACGATGATACAAATTAAATTATAAAAATCCATCATCCACTCACTTGATGTAGAGATGCCTACTTCTTGCTTAGCCTTTATCATTCTTTTTCTGTGCCTGTCCTCCTCTCTTCATATTTCTCCCATCTTTCCTGTCACTTCTTATTGCTTTTCTTTCCTTTACAGGTGGCTTTTACATTGAATGACAAGCCAAATGATTTCCTGTAAGCCAAGAAACCATTTACTATGCTGGGTGGTAACCATATAACCAAACCATACGTGCTCCCTACGTGCCAACAAGTGGGTTGGTGGAGGATTAGTGCCCCTCCCCATAAAACAAATAACTCTAAGTCAAATGGCCACCCCTTACAGGATTGTGGTGTCTGGCAATAGATAGATAGATAGATTTCGTATAGAAAGTCTTGTCTAGCATTGACCCCTTGTCCCTTTTCTGTTAATTTACAGCCAAGTGTAGTAAGATTGGGTGGGTAATTTTGACTAGTAACCAAGGAGAAACATTCCATACTTAAGGCTCAATTTTCCATGCAACAACTTTGTAAAGATCCCTAGCTCCTTTTCAGTTAGTTGATGGCCAAATGTATTCAGTTTGAGAGGGTTAGTTTGACTATAGGTGCATTACAATAACTAGGTTCATATTTTCATTTGTGGGTTATTTCACAGAGCTTATTGGTAGAAAGACAGTGGTTTGTCTCTACATTCATCCCATAGCACTTCGTGACCAGCCTTATATTTTGATATTTGTCTAGTATTACAGTTTAGCATTTAAGATGGAGGGATGGCAAATTTAGACCAAGTTACCTGCCCTTGGGTGGGAAAGGAGGTCCGGATGATCGATTGATGATAACAGTGGACTCATTCCTAACCCCTAGTTAAGGGTTTGTCAAAGTCCATGCAACCACATCTTCATGTTAGTCATGGGAATGACCCTTTATTAGAAAACTGGCTATAGGAGCAAGAATATGTGGCTGATGTGTTACTGGGATCATCCACACCTTTCTCACCCCAAGGTAGGGTCCAGAGAGGCAGAAAAAAACTTGATAGAATGAGATACTAACCAGTGTTCATCCAGTTGAATGAGCCACATGGCCATTCTCACCATTCAGGCCCCTGGAATCCTGGCATCAAGGGGCTAAAATGTTTGCTGAGCCATTGACCATGATGAAGCAGTCTACTGTAAATGGCAGTATACAGGTTTTATTCCAATCTGGCCTAAAATTCACTTTCCATCCATATTCCTGAGCTGTAACAAGAGTAACTATAATATGATGTTAGTCCAGAAGTGTTAAGGATGAGATGTAGATTTATCGTATTGTCTTTTTGCCTCTGTGCTAGAAAAGAGTATGGCTTCTTGGTTTGATAGGCAGGCCTAAATTTGTCCTTTTGCAGCTCAATTGTAGCATTTCATTTTTTCCATTTATTATGGGGCAATGTAGGGTGATGAATTAAAAAAATGAAATGCTACAAATAAGCAGCAAAAGGACAAATTTAGGCCTACCTATCAAACCAAGCAGCCATACTGTTTTCTTGAACTTGGCCTAAACTGCCCCTCATCTTGAAAATGATCTTGTAAGGATGAACATTATAATATACTATACTCATTTCACTTTAATTTGGTCTAAAAGTGACAACTCCCAGTCTTGAAAACTGAACTGTAACAAAAGCCTATTAAAAAACTGCTATACACTTCATTTTGGTTTGAAAATTCTCAGCATCTTGAATTTTGAGTTTGAACAATAGATGAACACTAGAATATGATGCTCATCACAAAGAAGTGCTGTGGAAAGGATAACTAGCTGTAGCATTGCATTGCTCTGCCACTGAACTGTGTATGAAATGGCTTACTGAAGACAGTGTTGGGCAAGTTGAGGTACATGATAGTAGCAGTTAGAGTAGTAGTAGTAATAGTAGTAGTAGCAGCAGCAGCAGTAGTAGTAGTAGTAGTAGTAGTAGTAGTAGTAGTAGTGTAATCTGGTGTATTTCTGCTGTATGTTTATGCTAAATGTAAATAATGTGTAATACAGTATATTCCCTCTTCTGTTGTTCTTTCCTTCATTCTTTCCTCTTCCTTCTGCCTATGGGTGACTCTACACTGAGTGACAAGCCAAGCAGTTTTCTGTACACCAGGAAGCCATTTACTATGCTGGGTGGTAACCATATAACCAGATTATGGAGCCTGGTGCTTTAGTGGGTGATCAAGGCATTCCAATCAGATTGAGCCTGCTTAGGTTTATATCCAAGGGATGGTTGTGGTTTACTGTTCATGTAATGCCACTCAGGGATGAGTGAGGCTTGTCACTGTCATCTTAAATGTCAGGACCAACTTGCCTAGGCCCAGGCTTCTATGCTTCTCATGGGGCAACATAGGATTATATGATGGATGGAATAAATTTTTCGAAAAATTTTCCTAAAAATCCCGGAAAAAAATCCTGAAGTTGTAAAATGTCATCTAATGGAAACCCACTCTTGGTATGATGCACTACGGTCATGTTTTAGCCTGTGAGGGCCCATAGTGGCTTCCAGTCTGAAAACTGACACATAAAATGTAAAATTCCTTCTAATGGTGACCGAATCCCGGTATATCCCAGCTTCCTCCACGATTGTGTCATGTTTGGTCAGAGTTCTCTGCACAAATTTTCTGCAGTGACTCTGATAGTGATTAATTTTGCATACAGTAGTGCTCAACAGTAGTGATTAAGGCCTGTATGAAGTGTATGTATAGTGTAATAGTGTTCTTAAGGCCTGTATATAAAGTGTAAGGTAGTGCAATTGTGATTATGGTTAGAAAATGTTGCACAGAAGTGGAAATGTTGCACAGAAGTGATCTTGTGCCCCCATAACACCTCTATATCTTACCAAAAGGCCCTTCCTCCTTATGCTTAGATTACACCCTCTGCAAACATGGTAAGTAATTTTTTTTCTGGTTAGTCAGGATGCCTCACACTTTCCATAAGTTAGAAATTCAGTGAACTCAAAATGGCCTCAGCCCCTATTATTCCAACTTAAAGAGGTTTTACTGTATATAAAATCTATATCTATATATACAGCATCTTTGTTGTCATTGCAGCTTTGTTGGTGTGTTACTACAAATTACACTACTGTATCAGAACTGTATAGGAAAAGTCTTATTTCAAAGTCTTACCTTTCATTGAAAGTATTGTTTCAACGATGTTATTAAATAGAATTTGTTGTGTGCACTTGATGGGAAGAGGTGGAAGGAGGTAGGGAAGGCCAAGGTGATGGCTGGAAATGGTGAAGGAATGTGTGAGAAAATGAGGTGTGGAAGTTAAGGAAGTAAGAGATGATTAAGATAGAAGGACAAAATGTGAAAGGAGATGCTTATGACAATCATGGTACATTTTGTTTTTTAGCAAGGGAGTCCATGGGAATACTTTGTGTCACAGGTGCACACATAACTGCATGTAAACAGGAAAAGTACAAGTGAAGTTTATATGGATAGTTTTGCACCTGTGAAGCTGAGCCAAGATTTTGAAAGCTTGAATTGTGTGTGAAAGGTTGTGCTGCCCATTTCACTGGATGCTCTGTTTATTAGTTCTATTGTGTGCTTCCTCTTTCCTCTTTTTGGATGATTCTTATCCCATTTTGTGATGGGAAGCTTGGTTGGAAGTGATGATGATAGGGTGAGGGGTGTTTAAGTCATCCTATGACTTTCTAGGATAGATGTGTTTGTCTCATTTATTCTTGCCATTAAAATTCTGTATCACATAATCGTGCTAAGGTTTTTTGCTTGCTGAAATCAGCAAAATTAAAACTGTGTGTAATTTGATAAAAATAGATATGTCTCATTTTCTTAGTGCATACAGGTGTTTGTGTACGGTGTCTTGCTTTCATTGTGGTCATTGGGGGTTGTTTTGCAAAGGCTGATGTTTCCTTTTATCTGTATTGTTTTCTTGTTAACTTCAAGGTTATACTGTATCTTGCTTTTCACCTTTAGTTATATTTTATTGCAACAGTTATACAATTGCTTACCTTG
Organism: Coenobita brevimanus; assembly: GCF_032717465.1. Lineage (NCBI taxonomy): Eukaryota > Metazoa > Arthropoda > Malacostraca > Decapoda > Coenobitidae > Coenobita > Coenobita brevimanus. The sequence goes on along the minus strand of NW_027642786.1, from coordinate 66,842 downwards.
TATCAGAGTATTGACTTTTTATTTTTTTATAGATAAGTGTGACAGGGTTTAACAATGAATGCCCTCAACTTTTCTTTCATTGATAAAGACAAAATCTGCTTAGGTATATTTTCATTTTAATCAGTGGTACTAAGTGAAATAATGTTTATATGTTTTGCTGTTGGCTGTGTTCAAAATATTAGAGAATAGATTTAAAGAACCATCTGTAACCATTTCTTTATTTCAATCCTCAGATGCAGGACAAGGTGTGGCCACCAGTGCCTCCTTATGGTGGCTGTGGCAGCAAGAGGTCTTGACACTGTTCATTTAGACAAGAAGGACCCATTTACCAGAATCGCATCTCTGTTGTTCCATCATACGGTAAGCAGTAATCTGTACAGCATGTAATAACTACACTTTTGTACCCCATGCTAACCTGTTGGCCACCACTTGATGACATTACCAGTGCAGTAAGCATACACCGCAGTAAACCTTCTGTATTGACTCTATCGGATACATTTATGTGAAGCTACAGAGTGTGGTGAATGTTTTTGGCGTAGCAGATAGAGCCAGGATTCCAGGGGCTTGAATGATGAGTGAATGGAAGCGTGACCCATTGGATTGAGCAAACTTAGGCTGTCTGGATATTGCTACTCCTCACCCTGCGCTAGGGTGGGAAAGGAGATCCGGATGATGATGATGATGGTGATGATGATAACAGGCCAGCTGGGGAAAACAATGAGCCAATGATCATTTGGCTGGGGCAGGGTGTTTTTAACCCACATTGCTGGTGCAGCATATACGGGTAAAATGGGGTGTTTTTTAAGGTGTTATGACCCACTTATACTTAACCCAGCATTTTTATATTTTATTCACATAAACTACAATATTTCCTCTAACCTCAGAAAGAAACTGGCTCTGTAAGTGGTACATGGTTGGAGGGGGAGTGAGTTGAATAGGAGGTGTTCTGTGCGGTTGGTGAACGTGGGTCTCCGAGGCAGATGCAAGGCAGCATTGCAGGTGGATGTCATGCCGCTTGTGAGACAAAGTTTAAGAGGTGACTTCTGTGCTCTATAGCACATAAAAAACAAGTTACTTCCTAATTTTCAGTTATAAGGACACTTGTTGCACTGTACTGTGGTATGGACATAGCCTACAAGAGCACAATCGCAAGCACTACACTTAGCACTAAATATGCTACATGAGCATAATAGCAGTTAAGGTTATGATGTTCTCCTTATAATTTTTACATTTCCTCACTAATCATATCACTTATTGTCATTTGTTACTACAGAGTCACCTACAAGGTGCTGAAGTAACTTACTGTAATTATGCCAGGTTGTCACATGAGGGAAAAAATGTAGCACTTGACTTCACCAAAGATAGTCAATCATTTGCTTATTTTTCTACCACTAATTACTTGTTATGCACATGCAAAGTAGTTTTATGTCTCTGTAAGTGCTCATCTTTGGTCATATAAAACTACAGAATAACAGTCCAGAATAATGCTCGTAGCGAGCATCACCTTCACTTTCACTATTGTGTAGTACACAGCAGTGTCACTCACCACTGTCTCCAAACTCATTATTACACAAATTATTTATTTTCTAACATATTGAAACTGGGTATGTACACATTACAGTATCCTGAAGTGTTTGGAGGTGTGGTGCACTCAGAAGCACTTCTACTGTCACTGTCACTTGTGTGTAGCACACTGCATTGTCACTCACCATTGTCTCCTTATTCACTATTACACTGATTTTATATTTTTATGTACACTAAACCAGGATCTTGACCTGCATGTACAATGTTTTCTGACTCTGAAGCGTTTAGAGACATGAAAGCACTCTGCCATACAAAGGCCTACCATGCACTTGGCACACATCATCACACATGCGCAGCTTTAGCCTTTTTTCTCCTCACTTCCACTTCCTCACCCATTGGAGTTGCTGTCAGAGGTGACACTGGATGGGAGGTGGTTTGGTAAACTGAGATTCATTATCTCTAGGTTTTACTGTACTGTACAGTACTTATATTTGTGTTAGTTGCATGGATTTTCTAAGTTTTTCATATACTATACAGGTGACTATGAAAATTGGCCTTTACAGAGTATAAAGATTATTTTGTATTAGTCTGAATAACCTTGCCCAAATACACTACAAGTGATGATATCTGGGGCAGGTGGCAGGACAAAGCAAGGAGGGTGGCCATGTGCACTTTGCCACAAGGGTATGGGAAGGAACTCCATCTTCTGCAGTAGAGAAGTGGGTGCATATGAGATGTAGTGGTACATTTTTTCCCTCATGTGACAACCTGGCATAATTACAGTACATTACTTCAGCACCTTGTAGGTGACTCTGTAGTAACAAATGACAATAAGTGATATGATTAGTGAGGAAATGTAAAAATTATAAGGAGAACATCATAACCTTAACTGCTATTATGCTCATGTAGCATATTTAGTGCTAAGTGTAGTGCTTGCGATTGTGCTCTTGTAGGCTATGTCCATACCACAGTACAGTGCAACAAGTGTCCTTATAACTGAAAATTAGGAAGTAACTTGTTTTTTATGTGCTATAGAGCACAGAAGTCACCTCTTAAACTTTGTCTCACAAGCGGCATGACATCCACCTGCAATGCTGTGAGATAATGCAGAGTTCATGTGTGTGGTGTGTTGTGGAGAGCATATAGAGATTGTCAGGTGTGAAAGGATTGATCTTGCTGGTGAGTCTCCTGAGTGTGTGGAAGAGTTTTGTCCCATCATTTCTATCATGTTTATGCTGATGACACCCACCTCTACGTTAAGATGTAAGATATCAGTGATACTAAGACTAAGCTTGAATCTCTATTGTCTGATATTAAGATTTGGATGGCTAAGAGGAAACTTAAGCCAAATGATGGGAAAACTGAGATCATCATCATCATCAGAGGAAACAGAAGGGGTGACGACACTGACAGTGCCCTGATTTTGAACATTGGCTTGCCACAGCTTCATCCAGTCAGCTTTTTTTGAAATCTGGGTGTTTATTTCAATTCAAAGTTAAATTGCCAAGAACATATTAATCAAGTTGTCAGAGGGTGTAACTTGCATATCAGAAATCTGTACGCTGTGAGAAAATTCCTGAGTAGACGGTGCCTCTTAACATTGGTTCATGCAGTGGTCTTGTCTCGTGTTGATTACTGTAATTCACTGTGGGTTGGTCTTCCAAATAATATACTAACAAGAGTTCAGTCTGTGTTGAACAGGGCGGCACGGCTTATTTTGGTGTCCTTCCGAGAACCTCAACTACCCTGTTCCTAAATGAGTTGCATTGGTTACCAGTAAAGGCTAGAATTGAATTTAAACTGTATCATATTACATTCAAGGTTCTTAAGTTTGGTGAACCGAAGTATCTTGCTGAATTGTTAAAACTCCCATCGGCACGCCCGGGTGTGATGTTATGCAGTGAAGATGATTCCTTGCATCTTGATGAGCCAGGAGCCATCCACCAGTCATCTTTCGCTGATTGTTCTTTTGTGTATAGAGCCCCTAGATTATATAATAGATTGCTATTGTCCATGAGACAACTCTCTTCTGCTGAATCCTTAAAGAGACAGCTAAAAGCCTTTCTTTTTTAAAAATGCTACGTCCTGAAGAGAGGTATTATGACAGATGATTGTAGGATTTAATTATTGCCCCTTTCTTTTTCTCTTTTTTTTTTTTTTTTTTTTTACTGATGAAGTTTGTATTGTATATGAGAGATGTCACAATTCTTGTAACTGCAAAAATAATGTATACGTGTTTCCAGAGCTAGAGAATTCCCTATGGAAGGACTGGTGCTTTTGAGAAACAAAAGACCAGAATATTACTGTATTATTATTATTATTATTATTATTATTATTATTATTATTGTTATTGTTATTATTATTATTATTATTATTATTATTATTATTTATTTGGGAGACATGTTATGTACTGGAGGTGAGGCTGGAGCATCTCTTTGGCCAGAGTAAGGAGTGGTTGGAAGAAGTTCAGGGAGCTGTTGCCTTTCATGACATTGAGAGGGCTCTCCTTCCATGCTAAGGGATCTTTGTAGGCAGCATGTGTTAGGAATGTAATGCTGTATGGTAGTGAGACCTGGGCAGTAAAGGAAGAGGATGCTGTATTTGTTGGCTCAAACATATAGAACTGACAATGGTTAGATGGATGTGTAGTGCATCCATGAAGGCAAGGCATAGGGGGGCTAGGTTTACAACTAAAGTATTTAGAGGAAGGATGGGACTAGAGATGTATTGGTGTTGTGATGAGGAGGGGTAGACTGAGATTGTAAGGCTTGTTGAGGGGATGGAGAATGACAGTTTGGTGCAAAAAGTAAGAAAAGTGAACTTCGAGGGTAGGGTTGCAAGAGGCACACTGAAAAAGACCAGAGATGAGGTCATAGTGTGACCTCAGGGATAAGGGACTGAACAGGAAGGCTGCCAGAGATCAAGCAGGATGGAGAGCTGCCAATAGGTGATCAAGGCCAATGTATGCAAGCATGCTGGAACCTCTGTAAATGATATGATATGTTATGAATCTCATTATGCCTTTACTGTCTCCACCTCAGGGGTAACAGCGCCTGAGAATACATAGCAGAATTATCCACCAAACAGACCTAATGGCCATCGACGAGACTCATCAGAAAATATGACTGGAGAAGGTAAGAGTTTTAAGTTGTAGTTTTTCATTGTCATGTCTGCACAGTCTTATGGTTCTAGGTTAACAGATACATCCTGTAGTTTTCCTATAGTTTTTGTCTATTGATGTTATGATTACTGGTATATTTTCAGCATATTCATTTACATAAATGTGGCAAACTGCTTTGTACATTCTCTAAATCATCCAAAGGAAGTTTTGTGTATGGGGAAATTCACCTTACATATAATCGTCTTCCCATCCCTATTCTCCAGCACAGGCATGTGGGTAGCATAGTGAAATTAAGTAAGAAAATGGTCAAGTAGGAATAAAAATCAGTTAGGTGTATGGGTTATTGGCCTTCACATTTATTTATCCACCATTCAGTACTCTGAAATGTGAAGACTTGTTTCATGAGTTGTATAACATCTACCACTGAGGTCATGCCCATTGTGATGCAGCATTTATTTCTGTTCATCACATTTTAATTCATCAGCATCAATACCTGTTTTATTATATATTTTTTGATTCATTATTTTAATACTTTCATTTGCTAAATAATGGTATAAGTTATTACCTTCTTTATTCTTCCATATTTCATCATCATCATTATCATCATCATCATCATCCAGACCTCCCATCCCACCCTAGGGTGGGGTGAGGAGTAGCAGCGTCCAGACAGCCAGAGTCTGCCCAGTTCAATGGGACACACTTCCATTCACTCACCATTCAAGTTTACAGAATCCCAGCTTCATCTGATAGGCCAAAAAATTTCACCACGTTCTGTAGCTTCACGTGTACTTATCCGATAGAGTCAGTCCGGACGCTGCCACTTTAAAAGGGGTTCCAAATCCCTGGTCATGTGCTTCTCTGCACAAAATTCATCCAGCCAGCTTGATCTCTTGTCAGTCCCTTAGCCTCCATATTTACTTCACCTAAATATGCACTCTTCTAGTCAGTCTCTTATTGTCCATCGTCTCCACTTCATATCATCCTTGGTCTCCCCCCCCACCTCACATGCACTCTTCTAGTCAGTCTCTTATTCTCCATCCTTTCCACTCCATCCCTCTCCTCATTCTTGGTCTCCCCCTCCCCCTCTTCCTTTCCACCTCACTGGTAAACTCTTCTGGTCAGTCTCTCATTCTCCATCCTTTCGACATAGCCAGACCATCTCAGAGTATTTCTCTTAACACTCAACCACATCAACACCACAAATCTCCTTTACTTCCTCATTTGTCAGTCTGTCTGTTTGTCTACTTAACACAGCATAAAATAACCATCTCTCCATCTTGACTACTGAGATGTACAGGATATTAATGCTAGAATATGAAGCATTTAAGTGTGGATGTTTATGAGGTGGAGTCAGGATTCCAGGGGCTGGAATGGTGAGGGAGTGATTGTGTGCTTATAACTTGCCTTCCTATAATTTGAGGCACCCGCAGTCCACTCACACTGTGTAGTGCTACCTCCTGGTGATTCTACCCCGACTGACAAAGCAAGTGGTCTTTTGTAGTCCAGGAACCATTTACTATGCCAGGGTGGTTGATATTAATACCTAGCATTAGTAATGACATGCTGCTCCATAACTGCCATCTTGACAATGCACGGTGGTGGTGCCAGGGACAGCTGCCATCAGGTGAAAAGACCTACACATGCTATAGCATCATAATTGTTCTCTAAATATGTTAACTTATAAATAACATGCCTTTATTAAAGCACCAACTTAATGTCACTGGGTTACTATAGAAATTAATAAATATATCATTTATAAAATTTGGAAGTACAGTAATGACATGCAGTACCACTGTGGAAGATGTCTTAACCCTCTGAGTATGAAAGGTGCCTCCATGTTACCAAATAGTGGCAACAGGAGACACAAATGCATAGGTTTTTATGAAGCTATAAACCCATTTTACCTCTGCTGAAAGCACCTTAGGACAGGAGGGTCATCCTTCACCATGCCCACTGCACAAACATTGGTTGCTGGAGTGATGGTGTCATGACAGGAGACTAAGTACTGCATTTGTAAAATTGTTCCTAGCTGTGCCATTTTCCTGTGCACACCATCCACTCACTCAGTGTAGTGCTGCTTTGGGTGTCTATCCTTTTCCTCTCTTCTGTCCTTCCTCTTTCACTTTTTCTGGCCCCATTCATGCCATTATGCTTTTTGTGTCAGTCTCTGCTCTCTTTATCTCATTCTCTGTTCATTTTCCTTTTACTCTCGGCTCCTTTTCTCTTATCCAGCCTCTTTTTCTCTCGTTTTCCTGCCACGGTCCGCCAGTTACAATATTTCACGGTTTATTATGCAGATACGAGGCTGTAAGTAATGACCAGGCAAGATGATATATTGTAGCCGTGGCGAATCAGGCAGACATATATGGTGAAAGGTCAGACATAGACTTACATATGCACTTGAAATATGAACTAGAGTAAAAGAGAGAGAGTTGGAGAGAGAGAGAGAGAGAGAAAGAGAGCTGTGTGTATATGTGTGTGTGTGTGTGTGTGTTTGCATAATTATACTTGCATGCTGAAGTCTTGTATGTGTTCAAGTGGGATCAAAGAGACCCATCATCCCACACCTTCAACTGAAGCGCATGTAATTCTCTTCCATGATTCTTCTGTGAGTTAGAATTACACACACACACACACACACACACACACACACACACACACACACACACACACACACACACACACACACACACACACACACACACATTTACTAACATGCATACAAAAACCTCTATTCACACAGGCTTAATATGAACTCAGCCATCCCTCCACACTCAGTATCCCTGCCTGACGCAAACACAGGCTCTCCTGCGTACACACACGACTCAACACACACAGACAGACAGACAGACACACACACACACACACACACACACACACACACACACACACACACACACACACACACACATTTACTAACATGCATACAAAAACCTCTATTCACACAGGCTTAATATGAACTCAGCCATCCCTCCACACTCAGTATCCCTGCCTGACGCAAACACAGGCTCTCCTGCGTACACACACACACACACACACACACACACACACACACACACACACACACACACACACACACACACACACACACACACACACACACACACACCTCAAGGCTCAGTGTTGGCGCCAGTAATGTTCCTATCTATCTATCTATTGCCAGACGCCTCAATCCCGTTTGGGGTGGCCACAAACAAATCGCCTCCAAGTCGCCCTGTCCCCCGCCATTTCACTGCCCTGCTCCCAACTCACACCCCCCTCTCTCATATACCTCTCCACCCCATCTCTCCATCTCATCCTCGGCCTCCCCCTCCCTCTTTCCCCCTCCACCTCACTCACATACACTCTCTTCGTCAGTCTTTCACCCTCCATCCTCTCCACATGGCCAAACCACCTCAGTGTGTTCCTTATAACGCTTCCTATCACATCCACATCAACACCACAACGCTCCTTTATATCCTCATTCGTCAGCCTGTCTCTCCATGTGACTCCACAGGCTCCTCTTAAATAACTCATTTCCACGGCTCTCACTCTTGACTTGTGTTCCTGATTTACGTAAATGATATGGTAGATGGAGTGAACAGTTATGCAAGTCTGTTTGCTGATGATGTAAAGATCTTGAGGAAGATAGAGGTTGAGGAGGATTGTTAAATACTGCAGGAGGATTTGGATAGGATACACAATTGGAGCCGGACGTGGGAAATGAAATTTAATGTAAAGAAATGTAAAATATTGGAAATGGGTAAAAGTACCAGGAGACCATCACTGAATTATTTTTTGGGTAATGAATTAATCACAAAAAGGAGAGAAGAGAAAGATTTGGGAGTGCTGGTCCAAGATAGTTTGTCACCAGAAAAGCACATTAACAAGATAGTTGGAGAGACTTATAAACTCTTGACTAACATAAGAGTAGCATTTCATTATATGGATGAGGAAATGATGAAGAAATTGATAGTGGCCATGATCCGCCCCAGGTTAGAATATGCAGCGGTAGTGTGGTCCCTACACAAAAAGAAAGATATAAACAAGATTGAGAGAATACAAAGAACAGCAACCAAGATGGTCCCCAGTCTGACAGACCTGTCATACAGAGAGAGGCTGGAAAAACTGGATTTGCCTTCGTTAGAGGAAAGGAGAAAGAGGGGAGACATGATTGCGGTGTTCAGGACCATGGTGGGAGTAGATAAAATTGACAAAGAAGATCTGTTTGTATGGGATAAGAGAGCAACAAGAGGACACGGAATGAAATTGAAAAAGTCAAGCTGCTTGAAGGATATCAAGAAATATAGCTTTCCTTACAGAAGTATAGACTTATGGAATAGCCTGGACAAAGAGATCGTCCAGTCTAAAAACTTAAACGAGTTTAAAGCTAAATTCGACTTATTGAGAAACAGCGACGGAAACCCACGAGCATAGTACATTCCGTGTACTGTATATCACAATTAGGTATATTAGGTAAATACTTAAATATTTGGAACGACTTAGACAAAGAGGTGGTGCATGAGAAAAACATTCATGTGTGTAAAGGTAGACTTGATAAATGTGGATATGGAGACAGGACAACACGAGCATTGCTCAATTCCTGTATACTACAAATAGGTAAATACACACACACACACACACACACACACACACACACACACACACACATTTACTAACATGCATACAAAAACCTCTATTCACACAGGCTTAATATGAACTCAGCCATCCCTCCACACTCAGTATCCCTGCCTGACGCAAACACAGGCTCTCCTGCGTACACACACGACTCAACACACACAGACAGACAGACAGACGGACAGACAGACACACACACACACACACACACACACACACACACACACACACCTCAAGGCTCAGTGTTGGCGCCAGTAATGTTCCTGATTTACGTAAATGATATGGTAGATGGAGTGAACAGTTATGCAAGTCTGTTTGCTGATGATTTAAAGATCTTGAGGAAGATAGAGGTTGAGGAGGATTGTAAAATACTGCAGGAGGATTTGGATAGGATACACAATTGAAGCCGGACGTGGGAAATGAAATTTAATGTAAAGAAATGTAAAATATTGGAAATGGGTAAAAGTACCAGGAGACCATCACTGAATTATTTTTTGGGTAATGAATTAATCACAAAAAGGAGAGAAGAGAAAGATTTGGGAGTGCTGGTCCAAGATAGTTTGTCACCAGAAAAGCACATTAACAAGATAGTTGGAGAGACTTATAAACTCTTGACTAACATAAGAGTAGCATTTCATTATATGGATGAGGAAATGATGAAGAAATTGATAGTGGCCATGATCCGCCCCAGGTTAGAATATGCAGCGGTAGTGTGGTCCCCACACAAAAAGAAAGATATAAACAAGATTGAGAGAATACAAAGAACAGCAACCAAGATGGTCCCCAGTCTGACAGACCTGTCATACAGAGAGAGGTTGGAAAAACTGGATTTGCCTTCGTTAGAGGAAAGGAGAAAGAGGGGAGACATGATTGCGGTGTTCAGGACCATGGTGGGAGTAGATAAAATTGACAAAGAAGATCTGTTTGTATGGGATAAGAGAGCAACAAGAGGACACGGAATGAAATTGAAAAAGTCAAGCTGCTTGAAGGATATCAAGAAATATAGCTTTCCTTACAGAAGTATAGACTTATGGAATAGCCTGGACAAAGAGATCGTCCAGTCTAAAAACTTAAACGAGTTTAAAGCTAAATTCGACTTATTGAGAAACAGCGACGGAAACCCACGAGCATAGTACATTCCGTGTATATCACAATTAGGTATATTAGGTAAATACTTAAATATTTGGAACGACTTAGACAAAGAGGTGGTGCATGAGAAAAACATTCATGTATGTAAAGGTAGACTTGATAAATGTGGATATGGAGACAGGACAACACGAGCATTGCTCAATTCCTGTATACTACAAATAGGTAAATACAAATAGGTAAATACACACACACACACACACACACACACACACAAAGTTTACGTGTACACAGAACAGGCGAAACTTGGAATGTGACATTCGTAGACTTTCAGGCAGCAGCAAAATTTATTGGCGAGTTTATGGCCGATCGAAAGTTAGGTTAGGTCACTTTGGGCAGGGTTTGGTCTGATTAGGTAATTTTTGGTTGGTTTGGCTTCAGTTCGACTAGATATAGACGGATTAGGTTATATTGCTTTAGAATACGTCGGTTTTGATATATTTTGGGTTGGGTTTTATTTGGTTGGGTTAGGCTGGGTTAGGTTCAGTTGGATTAGGTCATTTTAGGCTTGACTGGTTGGGTTAGGTCGGGTATGGTATGGTTAAGTGAGACTGGGTAGGATTAGGTAGGGTTAGATACGGTTAGGCTGCTTCAAAATAGGTTATGTTAAGTATGGGATAAATGATTTTCATAAGTTTTATCAAGATTTCTTAACCATTGTTATGAGGTCAGGTCGGGCTAGGATAGGCCTAGGCTATTTTTTTCATTAATTTTAGGTCTAGCCTAGTTTTTTTAGGCCTAGATACAGTATAGGCATGCAGCTTGTATTCAAGTAAATTGATACATAAAGTTAACAATAACCATAACATTAAGGTTTGTCCTGTTTTTATTAAGGGTAGGCCAAAGGATTTTGGCCGACTTTCAGAATTCTTATTATATATAATATGTTATTGTTTGGTAATATTTTACTTTGTACTATCATCCCCTATACTTTTACAAGGTTTATTTATTTACTTATTTTCTATTATTTATTTTTCGGTAATTCCTATTCTGTGCTAAAGGGTAATTTATCCTTTTTTTCTTTTTTTTTCTTTTTTTTTTTTTATTAAACTAGCCTGTCTAGCCAAGGACATTGGCCTAGCCTATTCCAGTTCTGTTAATTTTTCACAAAAAGCCAAATGACTTACCTGCCATTCTGCCACTGTGCACACACTCACATTTTTTTTACCACATACCATAATATGATTTTACTAAGAGCTTGGTGTCACTCATCCACAGGTCAGGAGCATTGTGACCATATGGATAGATTTATGTGAAGAATCTTCAGAAAATTATCAGCAATGTCTGTTACTTCATACTTCAAGCCTGTTGGTTCACATGGGAAGCAACCGGAACCAAATTCATCTTCTGATAAGAAAGAAAAAGAACCGGAGAAAAACAAGACTGGTAGGGATGGATCAGGACCAAGTGAAATCAAAATTCCTTCAGATTTAGGGGAGGTTGATCATGAACCAGTACAGCCTAAGATTGCTTCTTTTAATCCAAAGCAGTATGGTAATAGTAAGAGAGACTTCTCAGCATCCTGGTATAATGGACGCACATGGCTTGAGTATTCAGTAGAAGAGGGGGCAGCATTTTGTTTTCCCTGGAGTCATTTTAAAAGTTCTTCTAAAGACCGTACATTTACTAAAGAGGGTTACTCAAACTGGCGCCATGCATTAGTCAAACACAAAGGTTTCCAAAAACACGAAAATTCTCAAACTCATGTAGAATCTGTGGTTATATGGCAGGAGAGAAAAATGCGCATAGAGAAGAACCAGAGTGTCAGTACAATGGTAAATGAAAAGCAGTTGGAGAAAAACAGGTACTGTATTAAATCAGTGGTAGAGGTAATTCAGTTTTTATGTGTGAATGAGCTACCTATGCGTGGAGATGGTAAGAGTGGAGCAGGGTGTCTCAATACAAGTAGTGAGTCTCAAGGTGAGCCATCTGGTCTTTTTATGAAGTTATTTCAGTATACATTGTCTAAAGATAAGAAGCTCTCAGAGATTATTCAAATGATTCCTAAGAATGCCTCCTATACTTCTGCTAGGATTCAGAATGAGATAATAGACATTATGAAAGACACTGTCATAGAGAATGTCGTTAATGATATCAAGGAGGCTGACATACCATTTTTTAGCATTAAGTCTGATGGAATTCGTGACCCTACTAACACAGAAAATATATCTGTAGTTGTAAGATATGTAAAGGGTGGTAAAGTAAATGAGAGTCTAATTGGTATGCCAACAACAGATGATTTTGATGCAGAAAGCCTGGCCTCATTAATGCTTAAAACACTAAATGAATGTGGACTTGATTGCAGTAATATATTATCTTAATGTTATGATGGAGCATCTGTGATGTCAGGTCAGCATGGAGGTGTTCAAAAAAAGCTACAAGAAAAACTTCAGAAGGAAATCCCATATGTACATTGTTTCAATCACCAACTGCACTTGGTTGTGGTACATTCAGTTGAAATGCAGAATGATGTAAAATTGTTTTTTTCCATTTGCAATAGACTGTACAACTTTCTACACCGTCCAGAGCTAGACAGGATTTATGATGGAACAAAACTCAAACGCCTTTTGGAACAGAGATGGTCAGGTCATTTAGATACTGTGTCTGCTATCTTAGAAAACCATGAAAGGATAGTGAATGCACTTGAATCTTGTGAAGAAAATGGATGTAATGCTGTAATTTGTATTGAGGCAACAGGTTTATTGAAGCAGATCAGAAGTAGGAGGTATATGTTCATTGCATATTGTGTTCAGACAGTCTTGAGTTTAATTAAACCTGCTGATAAGCTCCTACAATCAAGTGATTGTGATTTGATGACTGGAACTAGACTAATTGAATCTGTGGTCTGCAGTGTAAAAGACATGAGAAATGATGTAAAAATTTTTGAGGGAATCATTACAAAACTTGCAGATCATAATCTCTCTGAACCTGAATATGTACATAAGGTTCCAAAGCGGAGCCGCAAACTGCCTGCACATTTGTCAAAAGATTCAGTTGTTGAGGCCAGTGTAGGACATTCAGAAGATCCTAGCAATGCAGAAAGTGAAGCAACACTTTTCAGGCAGATTTATTGCAGCATTGTAGATAACTGCCTTGGGGAGCTTGATGCTAGATTTGGTGAATGCAGTAGTGCAGTGACTGCTGCAATCTCATGCCTTTGGCCAGAACCCAGTGTGAGTTTCTTAGATCCTAAAAAAATTGCCCCAGTAGCTTCTCTCATAGGTCTTAATACTGACTCATCTCTGCTCCAAAGTGAATTTCAAGTGGCATGGACCTTTATTGAAAAAGAGTTTGATGACAAAGTACACAAAACTCTAAACGACTTGTGCTTGCTTCTTCATCCTTATAGAAAAGGATTCAGTGAAGTCTACCAATTGTATGCAGCTGCTCTCACATTTGGCTCTAGTAATGATGTATGTGAAAAATCCTTTTCAACACTCTCACGTGTACTAACACCTTACAGACGATCTATGACCCATAAAAGAAAAAGTACTCTTGTACTACTCTCATTTCTCGCTGAATACACTCAGAAAATTAATATGGATGAATTTCTCCATACATTTGCTGCAAGAAGCAGGAAGATCCAATTGTATTAAGAGCAGCAGCAGATTTGAAGTCTAAGACATTTTCCTTTCTCTTTTCCTTTATTAAAATGATGAGCTATGGTGTTTGGACATATAAGTATTACTTCATTGTTTAGTTCATATGAAGTGATGAAATTACCAACACACTGTAAATTTATGCAAAATTTCATTAATTTTCCTAACAATCAAATCTTATGAGTTCTTATATGATGGAGAATGAATTGGTGATGTGGGTTGGATAAGGAGAGTGGCTCTGAGGTGATGTATAGGCTACATGTGGACAGAGTGCTGGAAGGTAGAGTGAGAAGGAGAGCATGAACCTGCCACACTGATTGCCTGTAAGATAGGTTACCTCCTCTGAATCATTGTTTTATAGCCAGTGTAAACTGTACCTCATACCAGACTTGCAGCTGGGCCCGTGCACACCTTCATTGTACCTTATATGAAGTTTGTAGTTTAGCAAGGGTTAATCCCTTTCAGTATGGTGATAGGATTTTTTGTATAGATGATTTACAGTTCTGTATGTCTATCTGTCTATCTATCAATAGCCCAATGCCCTAATCCCGCAAAGGATGGTCCCATATGAAATGCCTCCAAGTTGCTCTGTCACCCACCATTTGACTGCCCTCCCCCCTAGCTCACTCCCCCCTCCCTTATATACCTCTCAACTTCATCCATCCACCTCATCCTTGGTCTCTCCCTCCCTCCATCACACCTGCATACACTCTCTTAGTCATTCACTCTCCATTCTCTCCATATGTCCAGACCACCTCAATGTATTTCTTAGTGTAGTATGGTGATAGGATTTTTTAGAGATGATTTACAATTTTGTATGTGCTTCCACATTTAAGGCAGCTAGTTCATAGTGCATTTTTCTTCATGGATATTATATCTTTTATTTCTTTTAATGCAAGGAAGTAGGAACCAATGGCTTGAAGTGTGCAAAATTGTTCCCTCCAAGAAAAATGAAAGCAAGATACCAGTAATAGACCAATTCAAGATGCCTTCATTATATACTAAATTTCATCCTAGTTTACTCCACCTACCATTAGATAAAACTGTTACTGATGTAAAGTAGTAGCATTTCTCTATAGTATTGGCTATCTATCTATCTACTGCCAGACGCCATAATCCCGTAAGGGGTGGCCATTTGACTTTGAGTTAGTTCTTTTATGAGGAGGGACACTAACCCTCCACCAACCCACTTGTTCACACGTAGGGAGCACGTATGGTTTGGTTATATGGTTACCACCCAGCATTGTAAATGGTTTCTTGGCTTACAGGAAACCATTTGGCTTGTCACTCAATGTAAAGCCACCTGTAAAGGAAAGAAAAGCAATAAGAAGTGACAGGAAAGATGGGAGAAATAGGAAGAGAGGAGGGGAGGCACAGAAAAAGAATGATACAGGCTACGGAAGAAGTAGGCAGCACTACATCAAGTGAGTGGATGATGGTACATTCCTATAATTTACCTTAAAACAAGACAGTGCATCTGGTATGTTTCCAACTTTTTGTTTTTTATACTGATGTGTTCATAAGTGAGATGTATAAATATCCCCACCATGTTATATTTCAGAAATGATGCACAAAACCTGAGAGTGACCTGGAGGAAGATGCCATCAGGAAGCTGTACAGTGTTATGTTTGGGCCAACCAGCAGGCCAAGGCAGACCTCCTGGTTGAGGTACGGGAGGTGATAATGCTGAACCGGGTGCAGTCAGTGAGTGAGCACCAGGTCTGTCATGTCAGTTTGTTTAGCAGCTCGTCACATTATCTGTACGGTACCAGGTATCTATATTTAACTCTCTCATGGCTGTGGATGTCTAGTATTCTATCCCTTATCCCATACCACTCTTATAATCAATTTCTTTTGATTCTGTTTAAGTTTCTTGCTGCAACCATTTAGTTTGTACTAGTTTTCACTTTTCCTGTTGCAGTATAATATTGACTTGGTGAAATATTATTAGCCCATTTAATATGTTGACCTCCATCTTTTTGTACTCCTGTTTCTGTTTGATGGTTTGATTCAGTTTAGGTGTGATTTTGCAGGCTGGAGGGATTGAACATATTCCTTTGTTAACTGTTTCACTCCTAAAGATTTTTTAAGGTGACTAAAACCATACCATAGTTGCATGAGTGAACTAAAGAAAATAAGTTCTGTCTATCTTTCTGTCTATCTATAGCCAGATGCCATAATCCAGCAAAGAGTGGTTGTTTGTCTTTGAGTTAGTTGTTTTACGGGGAGGGGCACTAACCCTCCACCAACCCACTTGTTGACACGTAGGGAAAACGTATAGGTTAGTTATGTGGTTACCACCCAGCGTTGTAAATGGTTTCCTGGCTTACAGGGAACCATTAGGCTTGTCACTCAGTGTAAAGCCACCTGAAAAGGAAAGAAGAGTAATAAAAAGTGACAAGAAAAATGGAAGAAATAGGAAGAGAGAAGGACAGTCACAGAAAAAGAATGATAAGGGTGAAGAAGTAGGCAGCATTACATCAAGTGAGTGGATGCTGGTTAGAAATAGGAAGAGAGGAGGACAGACACAGAGAAAGAATGACAAAGGTAAAGGAAGAAGGCAGCACTACACCACGGGAGTGGATGATGGTGAGAAATAGGAAGAGAGGAGGGCAGACACAGACAAAGAATGATGAAGGTGAAGGAGTTAATGGTGATGAAATGAGTAATCAGATGAACTAAAGTGCTTCTGTTCCTGCAGATACAAGGGCCAGTGTGAGGACAAGTGGTGATGACATGGCTGAGAAGGTGGCTTTCTCCTCCATCATCGTAAAACCAAAAAAAGAAGGAATACAAAAAGGTAATATAAAAATATCAGCAAACATGTATAATCAATGAGGAATTAAGAATTGATTTAGGGAAGGTAAAAAGTATGTTTTTTTAAAGTATAACAAAAACCAAAGCAAAATAAAGGTAACAGTGAAAAAGATGTCAGGAAAATAGAGTATAAACAGAGAGAGAAAAGAAAAAACAAATAGGAGGAAGAAGGAGAAAAATGGAGAAAAAAGTGAAGGGAAGCAGGGAAAGACAAAACAGGGAGAAAAATAGAGACAGGAGGAGGAAAGGTAGAAAAATTAGAAGATTAATAGAGAGAGAGAGAATATCCTCCATCATCATCAGGGACCCAAACAGCAGCGGCAGTGGGATTATGTCTTCTGGTAAAGCTCAGCAGGTTAATACAGTACACAAGTTAAGACACAGTAGGTTAGTACACACAGCTCTCAAGGAGTGTATGTGTCTGCAGGTTAATACTGGCTTAACAAAGTAACTCAGACTGTTGGTCTCCATTTAATACTGGGGAACAGTGATGTCAAAAAGTTATATCAGTTGTGCCAGTGCTTCGGTTGTTTTCCATGCTATTAAAGTTAACATGTCCAGTGAAGTTATGGCGTGAAAGCATCTGGGTAATTTCTGCCCTACCCCATCACTACTCAGCTTCATTGTGGCTGCAGATATCATCAAGAGGATTAGTGGCAACTGCCAGGGACTGGGGAACTGAGGCCTAATACATCCTGAAATTTAGATGAATTCAGTAGGTGAGATAGTGAGGAATATGTACATAGTCAGGGAGTGGTGGTGGTGGAGTCTGCTGTACTCAGATATACATTAGCCTTTAACCATAACTGTACACTTCACAAGAAAATTTAGAGTGAAGTTATACTGGGTTAATTGACTTTGTTGCTTTTGTAGTGAATTTTTTTGTTTTACTACAGTATTCAGCGGAAGAAAAAAAAAAATCTTCATTAGTGTCTGAAGTATGACTCAAGCCTTATTTTATTGTTACCACCAGACAGTTGTGTTTAGCTTGAGGGAAACCTGATGGAGTGGAAGAGTTTAATTAATGGTTGCTGCTTAACACACATCATCTGCCTCAATGTTGATTGTGTAGTCATTTACCATAGTCGTAAATTTGTTCAGGTCATAAGTTTGATATTACCATTGGACTTGCAGAGACACAGAGACATGGGAGTGAAGCTGCAGTACATCCACTGTCGCCTGGTGAGCCTGGAGAGGGAGTGTGGCCCGGTGCTTAACCCTCATCTCACCCCCACCCCCACCCTGCTCACAGACACCCCAGTGGCATTGCCTGTACAAGACTTGGCAGGTTAGCATTAGAAATAGATAACCTAGACTTACCTAACATATCCTATCCAGTCCAAACATTAGCTAACCTAATCTCACCTTTATAACCCTATCCCACTCTATGCTAACCTGTTGAATCTAATCTGGTCCATCCTACCCTAAATTAACCCAGAGCTTCCTAATCTATTGTAACCCAGATCATGTATGTTACTCTAATAACCTCATCTGACATATATGAATCTAACCTAAGCTTTATCCTAACATTAATTCTTACAGAAAATGGGGTGGGAAGGATCCAGATGCAAGAAAATAGAGTAATGAAAGAAGAACTGTCAACAAAAACAAAGTAAATATGTTTTCTTACCCTAAAAGCTTTCCTGAGTTGCCTAATAGTACTTTAAATATTGCATAAACAGTTCCTCTGCTAGGGATAAAACCAAATTGTCTCTTATTAATGTTAAGTCTCCTTGCTCATGCAGGCCAAAATTTTCTACAGCTACCTCGATTAAGAGCATCACCCTTCCCCTCGTAAACATTCACAATATCAATGCTACATCACCAGATGCTTTCAGCATTTCATCTGCTACATCATACACACCCACAGTTTTCCCCGTTACCATTTTACCAGTTGCATTAGTGCAGTGTTAAGATGTGTCATTGGTGAAATAGCATCAGATTCAGTTAGTCATTATGCCATGCTTCCTCTTAAATGCATGCCCATACCGAGGCTGGTCATGGTAGTGCTGATAATATGTTCTGAGGATTGGAAGCTATAGCAGGTATCCTGTCTATCAACCTGTCTGTCTACTCTCCTGATGCCTAAATCCCATAAGGGATGGCTATAAACAAGGTACCCAAACTAGCTCATTACTTTTTGCAATTGCTGGAAACTGTAGGGAAGGGCTAGCTGATGATGAATTTAATAGGTCATTTTTAAGTGGCCACTGCCATATCCCATTCTTGCAGGTTTGACAAGGTGTTGGTGGAGATGTACCAAGAACTGGAGCTGTGTGGCCTTGTCAGCTACCTAGCTTCATTCTGTGGTATGTCAGTTATGTGTTCATTTTGTGCATGCTGTTCATTTACAACAGTGTTTGCCCCATACTCTGCTTTCTATTTCCTTGCTTTCTGAACAATCCCTCACCTCATCTTGCCTTAGGTCAGAAAGAGAGGTCAGGATTATAAATGATGATGAGGATGAGGATGAGGATGATAATGATAAGGAGCTGATGAGGAGTATATGATGATGATGATGATGAACCCAAGTGCAGTCTGTAAGCACATACATTGAGTTTTTCCCTCTCAAAACATCAGCAGCTGCAAGACCCCAAAGCAATTGTTTTTCTCATATCTCTAGCAACACAAAAGGTCTCCTCAAGCTGAACATTTTCTGATAATAGAGGGAATACCATAGAAAGGACCATCATTTAGATCATCATATCAAAAGAATTTAAATTGTTGAAGTTACAGGTCTCTTTTTAAACTCTGTAAAATGCAAGAGTTAATCATTACACCTGGTCCTTCATGTATGCAAAAGGTCAACTCTGGAACTGTCTTCCTCCATCTGTATTTCCTACAGCCTATGGCCTCCAGTCTCTCGAACACATTGTGCCTAGTTGTCTTGCAATGAATGTATCTTGAATTTGGCCCTGTCTTATTTTTTCATGAAGGAAACAATCTTGCAAGCTTATGGCTTTTGGTTCCTTCTTCCTTACATAAAAAAAAAAGTGGCATCAGTAAGAATGTAATATAGAAAATTTTCATGTATCAGAAGGTTTTAAAAGTGTTCCCAAAGCAGAATAAAATTGTATGGCAGAGCAAGTATGTAGTGTGGAAGGATCATCATATGAGGCCCCTAACAACATAGTGTACCGAACGCCTCATGTTGAAAATGGAGAAAAACGCAGTTAAAGTTGCGTAACTTTCACAATGCCATAACTTTGGAACTAGTGAATATTTTTTAGTGCTTTTTTTTTTTTTTTGTATTTTAGCTTGAAGTTCATACTTTGATGTCATGCTAATCTTGGTAGAGGAGAAATTAGTAGCATTCTGAAAGGTACAACAATAGCTGAGTTTTCTCCAGTGTGATTTTTGAGAGACAAAACGTGTTCTCAGTATGCATTTGTAACAATCAAACCAACCAAAGATATCAATGGGAAATGTTTACAAAAGCAAAATAGATGTATATAATACTATTTTCAGAAATGAAAAACCATTATAAAAAAGAGAAATCTTTCATTTTAGCCGACATCTCTGGCCTCCTCGCTCTTTTTCTGTTATGAGAAGGACCAGCAGCTTTTTGCTCACTACTAGAGTCACTCATGTTCAATAAACAATGAGAAAAAACACTAAAACAGCTCTGGAAACAGCCAGTTAATCCAGGCAGTGTTCTAGGCCGGCTGGTAAACAAAAAACTGCGTCACATGGCAACAGATTCCCAGATCACAGTTGCCAATATCTTGCTGAGCTCTCTGCCTTGCCCATTTTCTGTACATTATGGCTAACTTACACTTAAAATCATCCAATTTTATGCTGAAATATTCCATAATGTTAGAATAATGATACAATAATTAATAATGCTATAAAAAAAAAAATGCATGACTGTGAGCATAAAGAAATGCTAATATCTAGGAACACCAGACAGCACGTTGTTGGTAGGCACTTGGTACATGCTGTGACCAGCATGAAGGCTTGTTGACGCACTGAGGTGAAGCGGGCAGTGAGACCATGTTACAGAAAGGGAATTTGGACCCTAATTCTAGTTGCTTTCTGTACCTCGTGGTTGCTTTCCAGATCAAAGAGGATTTGGGCTACATGTGGTATACTTAACTCAGTTTCGCTTGCAGTGGCGCTCGGTACACTATGTTATTAAGGGCCTCATATACAGTTGTAGAGTTGTTATGGGCTGGTAAAGTTATAAGGTGGTGTGGAGGAGGGCAGGCCAGAGATAAGACACTTAGGGTGAAACAGAAGACAGATGAGGTAGACAGTGGTATGGTGTAGGTTTGGTTATTCGATGGTTGCAGACAAATCCACTTGACCAGTTCATTGGCAATTGGCAGGCCTTGAGTCCACCACTCCAAATGTATTTCCTACTGTCTTCCTATGTCATTATTTCCTACTGTCTTCCTCTGCCTGTATGTCCTACTGTTTTCCTCTGTCTGTATTTCCTACTGTCTTCCTCTGTCTGTATTTCCTACTGTCCTCCACTGTCTTCATTTCCTACTGTCTTCCTCTATATATCCTACTATATTCCTCCTTCTGTATTTCCTACTGTCTTCCTGTGTCTGTATTTCCTGTTGTCTTCCTCTGTGTTTTTCCTACTGTCTTCCTCTGTATATATTTCCTACTGTCTTCCTCTGTCTGTACTTCCTACTGTCTACCTCTGTCTATATTTTCTACTGTCTTCTCCTGTCTTTATTTCTAACTGTCATCCTCTGTCTTTATTTCCTATTGTCTTCCCCTGTATTTATTTCTAACTGTCTTCCTCAGTCTGTATCTCCTACTGTCTTCCTGTCTGTATTTTCTACTGTCTGTCCTTCAAATGTAGGGCCAGCAATAACAAAGCCACTAAGTTTACAAGGGCTGGCTGTTGATGATATTGTGTTTCCCATCCACAGTGGCACCAGCAACAGGGCCTTGAAGCAGCTGCCAGTCCAGTCCATGCCCCAGAATGTTGGCTAGGCCAGGCTGGTGCTGTTTGTGGCAGTGGGACATACAAACTGGCTGCTGGTGTGACCATCTTGGAAGTCATGCCACTCAGGGAGATGTGATGAACACTGCCACTTCTCCCCTATGCTCATTTTTTAAGGTTAGTCTTCAGTTGGCCCTTGCCACCAGTGTCCAACATCAGCCTATCTACCTATCTGTCTAAAGCATGAAATAATATTATGGAAATTGGCTGTTTGGATTTGGTAATGTGTACTGTATTGTAAATGAGCTTTTTTTCCTGTAGAACAGTAATGCCACTCAGGGATGTGTGAGGCTGGTCACTCTTATCTCAAATGTCAGGACCAATTTGCCTAGCCCCAGGGTCCTACGCTTCTCATGGGGCAAAGTAGGACTGGATGATGAATGAATGAATGAGAACAGTAATGATTGGATGAGAATGAATGAATGAATGAAAGAACAGTAATGAGAAGCTACACAGTCTGTTGCATAACACAAGCACAGTGGCTGCCCTGGATGCTGGTACTTTCAGCTGGATATGGGTCTTCCAGTCTGCCTGCACGTTTTTCGTTAAAGTGTGTGTATGTGTGTGTGTGTTCTTACCTGATTGTATATTTACAGGAATGAGTCAGGCTCGTACTGTCTTGTGTTTTAAACCATTTTTATCATACATATCCCTAAATTTGTGAATAGTTTTGGCACACGCTATTTCATTCAGTAGTGCATTCCATTGATCAATTGCCCTATTTGGGAAACTAAATTTCCTTGTGTCTTTATCACTTCTCTTTTTACATATGTGTAGCTTTTTGCAGTGTCCTCTTTGCTGATGCTTCCCCATAGGTTATATATTCATGTATGTCTATTTTCTCTCCCTGAGATGCATTTATATAGCATAATCATGTCTCGTCTTTACCTTCTCTCCTGTAGTGTTGGTAGATTCAGTTTTTCTAGTCTTTCTTCGTAGTTTAGATCTCTTAAGCTTGGTACCCATCTTGTAGTTGCCCTTTTTACTTTTCCAGTCTTATCTATGTGTTTATTGAGATGAGGACTCCAGACTACTGATGCATATTTCAGGGTTGGTCTGATGAATGATGTTATTATCTTTCTCAGTGTGTCTTCATTTACATATGTGAATGCTTTTCTCATATTAGTAACCAGTGTATACATGTTATGTAGCTTCTCACTGATGTGATCATCTGGAGATAGTTTGTTACTGATAATCACTCCTAGGTCCTTCTATCTTTATGATATGTGTAGGGTTGACCTTCCTAACTTATAATCCCAATCTAATCTTTTCTCACTTTTTCCACACTTAATTACATGACACTTGTCCACATTAAATTCCATTTGCCATTTATTGCTCCACTGTGTGTGTGTGTGGGGGGGGGGAAGAAGAAACCAGAGGCCAGTGACTCTCTATGTTGTAGGAATGGCTCTGTTCCATTGGCTGAAATCTATGTAGTATTAACTCAGCATTTTCCACCTACAGAAGTTCAGGCCCCTGGATCTGCAGCCCAAGAAGACCCGTGCCATCTGATGCAGCCTGACGGTGGCAGATGAAGCTCCTCACACCTAAGATATCAAGAGGCAAATTTCCCACCCTGTGGAGATGGCGTCAAGGCATAAATAAACGGCATGAATGTTTATTTTTTATCCCCCAATGAACTGTATTTTATTCCCCTTGAAGAGTTAGATGATTGCAATTGTGTATGTATGTTAGATAACTGCAACTGTGTGAGAATGTTAGATGTCTGAGCAATTGTGTGAGAATGTCAGTTGACTGCAGTTGTGTAAGAATGGTGGGGAATGTTTAATTATGTGTGTCTCTTGTAATTTTTTATCCCACAGTGAAAAATAAATTGTCCATAATATGCAACATGTTTTAGTACCCACAGTCATACCGCAAGCGGCTTTTGCAGACTTAACACATCTCTGTGATTCATTCTCATTGCATCTCAGCATCCTTTTGTATGCACCTAATAATGAATACAGTGATGTAGGAGAATACTGAGTAGCAAAAAGGAAGCTAAATCACTAACAAAAAGGAGCTTCAGTGCCTACCATGCAACTTATAATGTGGCCTCATGTAGGTTGTGCCATCCACTCGTGCAATAATTTTCTTTGCTATTTACATCTTACGCTTATTGATTAGTCACTTACAGGAGCAGCCTAGCATGAACTAACCTACCTTAAGTTTTCCCTTCATATGCTTTTTGTTTTTCCAATTTCTTGCAGTTATCCTTTCATGTTTTTTGTTTATGTTTTGTTCAGCCAGTCTTCTGCAATTAAACTTGCATGTTCGTGGTTACGTTCTTTGTTCTTGCGGGTTTTTGTCGCTACACTTTCATGTTCTTTATGTGCTGTGTTCTGTCAGTGTCATATTGTGTGTTTATGTGCATTTTTCTGCCTATCTTATACTGTTGTGTTCTTTATGTGTTTGTGTTTTTGTCTGCCAGCCTTCTTCAGTTATCCTCAGTTATGTTCTTCTCTTGACTCAGTGCTTAGCCAGAGTTTTAAATCATGGCATACACTCTAGTCAGTTAAGGCAGCTCCCTAACACCTCTTCCCAAGCATTTCAATTTTTCTCTTCCTCCTCTTTCTCTTCCAAGTCCTCCTCTTCCTGTTCTTCTTCTTTTTCTTCCAGTTCCTCTTCTCTTTCCTCTTCCTCATTTTCTTCTTCTTTTCTTTCATATCTCCTTTTTCCTCTTCCTCTTTCTGTACCTCCCTTTCCTCTTCTCTCTTGTCATCATGTTCTTCCTCTTGTCCTTTCTTTTCTTCTCCCTCTTCTTGTTCCTCTTTCCCTTTCCCCTCTTCTTTCTCCTCCTCTTCCTCCTTTTTCAGTTCATCCTTTTCTTTTTCCTTTTCCACTTTTCCTCCTCCTCCTCTTCTCTTGTTCTTCCTGTTCCTTCTCATCCCCTTTTCCCTCTTCTTCCTCTTCCTCTTCCCTTCTTCCTCGTCCCATTCTTCCTCTTCCTCTTCCTCTATTCCCTCTTCTTCATCTGCCTTTTCTCTTTCCCTCCTTCGTCTTCCTCTTCCCCTTCTTCCTATACCTCTTCCTCTTCTTCCTCATTCTTTCTCCTCTTCCTCTTTCTCTTGTCCTTACCCATCCTTCCTCCTCTGCCTCCTTCTCCTCCTCCTCTTCTTCTTTCTCCTCTTCCTCTTCTTCCTCCTTCCTCTTCTTTCTTTCTTTTTTCATTTTCTATTTTCGTCTTTCTCCTTTCTTCTGTTTTATTCTTTCTCCTTTCTTCTGTTTTATTCTTTCTCCTTTCTTTCTTCCATTTCCTCTTTCTCCTTTCTTCTATTTTCTCATTTTTCTTCTTTCCCCCTTCGTCTTTCTTTTCTCTTCTTTGTCTCATTTCTTCGTTCTTTCTCCTTTCTTTCTTCCAATTCTTTCTTCCATTTCTTTTTCTCCTTCCATTTCCTTTTTCTCCTTTCTTCCATGACTTTTTCTCCTACTTTCTTTCTCATTATTTTCTTCATTTCTTCCATTTCTTTCTTTCTCCTTTCATCTTTATTTCATTTCTTCTTTCTTTTATTTTCTTGTTTCTTCTTTCTTTGTCATTTCTTCCTCCTCTCTTCTTTCATTCCCTTTTCTTCTTTCTCTTGCATTTCTTCTTTCTTGCATTTCTTCTTTCTTGAAGAAACTTTAGTATGAATGAATTTAACTCCGAGGGGTAGGATTATGCACCGACGTTCGTGGTTATTGTGGCATAGCCTCCTGCTAAGTAGTAGAGGCATTGCAACACCTCTTCCATGACAATTTAGTTCCTACATTAATCCTGCAGAACATCTTGCATATTACTGATCAACAACCACCACATCCAAACCACTTCTACCTTCTTCATTCCCTACCACTGCCATCTACAACTACACACACACACACACACACACACACACACACACACACACAAAACATTCCTTTTACACAACCACCACATCCCAAACCACTTCTACCTTCTTGATTCCCTACCACTGTCATCTACAGGGATGTGTGCTTAGTACTACTCTTTTTATCCCTGCAGTAAATGATATCGTTTCATCTCTCCCGGATGATGTTCGTGCTTCATTATACGTAGATGATTTTGCTATAAATTATATGCAGCTGGAGCGGATGTCCATGCCTTACAAGCCCTACTTCAATCAGCTATAGATGCCGCTGCAGGGTGGGCCACGGATCATGGCTTTAAATTCTCCCCCACGAAATCCTGTGCTATAACTTTTACTAGCCGTCATTCAATCCCTCAACCCCCTCTTACACTATATGGTACTCCCCTGCCATATCGATTATCAGCCCCTTTCCTTTGCCATATCCTTGATTCTCGACTGACTTGGTCCCCGCATCTCACTTCCCTTAAGACCTCTGCTTCCCTCAGACTTCGGTTATTACAGTCTCTCAGCCATATGTCCTGGGGTGCAGACCGTACAACTCTGCTCCAGCTCCATACAGTCTTAGTTTTGTCGAAGACTGATTATGGCTGTCAGGTTTATGCATCTGTCTCATCTGCCTCCCTTCGGCGCCTAGATTCTGTTCATCATGGTTTACGTCTGGCGTTGGGTGCTTTTCGCTCCACCCCGGTTACCAGCCGACTGTATATGTCGAGTCGGGTATGTCCACTCTATCCTCCAGACGTGACAAGTTGACTCTCCGTTACCACATTCTCCTTCTTCAACACCCATCTGCAGGTTTCCCTTCCTCTGTTACGCACCTCTCCCCTCCTTTTCCGCCCTCGTTAGCTTCATCTTTTCCTTGTAGGGTCTCCAATTTATTTCCATCCCCTTTTTTCCCTGCTATTTCAGTTCTCTCTCTGCGAGATTCTATGTTCCCGCCTTGGCTTCTTCCTCGCCCTACTGTCTGTGATGTCCTGCTCTCTTGTCCAAAGTCCTGTTCCACCCCACAGGAACTTTATCATCTTTTTATGGACCATATGCATTGTCACTCCTCAGCGACCCCAGTGTACACAGATGGCTCTAAGTCTTCTGTGGGCTCGGATTTTGCTGCTCTTTTCCCAGACCATACCTATCAGATCCGCCTTCCACCAGTCGCAAGTATTTTCACTGCTGAATTGCTGGCCATTTTACTGGCCCTTCGTGTTATATACCGATCAAGGTTACACACTTTTGTTATTTTCACAGATTCACTTAGTGCACTACAGTCTACATAGTATTCGGTCTCTCCCGGCCAGCAACCGGCTAGTGCTGAAGATACAGGAATGGTTGTTCCACATTAACACCAGACTGAAGTCTGTCTCCTTCTGTTGGGTCCCAAGCCATGCTGGGATACCGGATAATGAGAGGGTTGACTGCCTGGCACGTACAGCTGTCACCTCTCGCTCTGTCACACCTCATCCTATCCCGGGAACTGATTATTTCCCAATTGTTACCCGTCTCCTTGGCCAGCGGTGGCAAGCAGAATGGACGTCTACAACTGACAACAAACTCCGCTCCATCACACATACTGTCACTCCCTGGCAGTCGTCCTCCCATCGCAACAGGCGTTGGGAAACAGCCCTGGCCCGTCTGCGCCTTGGCCACACGCGGATCACACATGGCTTTCTAATGTCAGGAGGCACTCCTCCGATCTGTCAATGTTTTCAGGCCCTACTCACGGTCCACCATCTTTTGCTTGACTGCCCTTCGTTCCACGTCGTGCGCAGACGGACTCTCCCGTTCCTTTACTCCCTTGGACGTGCCCCTACCTTAGCCGATCTTCTTGGTGGATCCCCTGTGTTTTCCATCACACACCTCATGCGCTTCCTATCTCAAACCCGTATCTTGCCTCACATTTAGTGTCTTCCCCGTCTTCCCCTCTACCTTTATTCCACCATAGCATACCCGTCATTTTTATGCAGCGATATTAGTGCCATATACTCCTCTTGGGCTTGGTGCCAGTCCTTATTACTTACTTACTGTCATCTACAACTACATACACACACACACACACACACACACACACACACTCACTCACAAGATTCCTTTTACACAACCACCACATCCAACGCCACTTCTACCTTCTTCATTCCCTACCACTGTCATCTACAACTACACACACACACACACACACACACACACACACACACACACACACACACACACACACACACACACACACACACACACACACACACACACACACACACACACACACACACACACACACACACACACACACACACACACAAGATTCCTCTTACACAACCACCACATCCAACGCCACTTCTACCTTCTTCATTCCCTACCACTGTCATCTACAACTACACACACACACACACACACACACACACACACACACACACACACACACACACACACACACACACACACACACACACACACACACACACACACACACACACACACACACACACACACACACACAAGATTCCTTTTACACAACCACCACATCCAGCGCCACTTCTACCTTCTTCATTCCCTACCACTGTCATCTACAACTACACACACACACACACACACACACACACACACACACACACACACACACACACACACACACACACACACACACACACACACACACACACACACAAAACATGTATGTGAGTGAGGTGCAGAGGGGAGAGGGAAGGGGAGACCGAGGAAGAGATGGGGGGATGGAGGAGAGAGGTATGAGACACGGGGTGAAAGCTGGGAGTATGGAGGGTGAGAGACTAACTAGGAGAGTGTACGTGAATGAGGTGGAGGGTGGAGAGGGAGGCGGAGACCGAGGAGGAGATGGTGGAATGGAGGAGAGCGGTAGGATAGGGCCTATAAGAGAGAGCGTGGGATGTAACTTGGGAGTATGGAGGGTGAGAGACTAACTAGGAGTGTATGTGAGTGAGATGGAGGGGGGAGAGGGAGGGGGAGACCAAAGAAGAGATGGAGGGATGGAGTAGAGAGGTACATAAACGGGGGGGTGTAAGATGGGGGGAGGGTAGCGACATGGCAGGGGACAGGGTGACATGGAGACGATTTGTATGTGGCCACTCCTTACGCAAATGAAGGCGTCTGACTATAGATGGATATATAGATAGGAATAATACTAAAGGTAAACATTAATCAGCATAATAAAAACAAGTATTTTATCTCGACCTAGAGAAGCTTCGAATCCCGTCAGTCACCCTCTAACCGTGAGACGGGAAGGACGCTCGAGCTGTGTCTATTCTCAGTGTTGATAGTGTTTCAACAGCTTGCCCATCTTGCCGAGATGAACAAAGGTGAGGCAGGATATTGTTCATCAGTTCTTTGATACTGCCTGTTCTTTCAGTTGAACCATCTATCAATCTACAGTATTGCCACACGCCTTAATTACGTAAGGGGTGGCCACAACCTAATTGCCTCCTTGTCGATCTGTCCCCCACCAGTTCACTGCCCTGCTCCGAGCTCACACCGCCCTCTCTCATATACCTCTCCACTCTATCGGAGAGCGACGAACCATGGAAGTGTGTGGACGTCCAGATCCCGTTCCTGCTGCAACCTCTCCTGCTGTTGCTCACGACCCGTTGAGGGGTGCAGACAGCAGGCCTCGGCCTTCTACGACCCAGATGAAGATCAGAGGTGCTGTGGTTTGGTTTAACGTTCGGGCGGGGTACGGTTTTATCAAACGCCACGATGCTGGTGTTGATATTTTCGTGCACCGTCAGGCGATTGCTAAACCAAATCCACGGCATCTCCAGCGCTCCCTAGGCGACGGCGAGACGGTGGAGTTTGTCCTCTTTGGAACGCCCAAGGGTCCTGAGGCTAGGGACGTCACCGGACCGGGAGGGGCTGCCGTGCAGGGCTCTGCCTATGCACGGCGGCGTCCCACGGTTTGGCGGCACCAACCCAGGGATCAGGGGTGGTCAGGGAGGTAAGCACCGTCGTCGAGATGTGCATCGCGACGGTGAAGGCTTTTGTGGGGGTGATAAGGGGGCTTTGCGTGTTCTCCTTCCAAAGATCTTCAAGGAGAATGGGCTGCCCAACCTTATCATCCCCGAGTGCTTCGTCCGTGATGTACATACAGTCCCTCGCCGACGGGAGCGCCAGGCTCGTAAGCCTCGTCCAGCTATTCCTCGCCAGACTCCGAGGAAGAGGCTTAGGCTGGAGGCCCCCCTCAACCGAAGGACGACCTCTCAAGTTGACGACCCGGCCCCGGCCCCGGCTAACGATACGGCTACGACCACGGCGGAAGTACACCAGCAGCCAGCAATGTCTGAGGAGGAGCGAGACTCGTCTGCCACCGCCTCCATGGCCGAGGAAGCGTCGACCGGCTCCTCGGCCGAGGAGGAAGTCGGGGAGTCCACTACTCCTCAGACAGATGAGGGCACACCATCTCGCCCTCCTATTATCGACCTTAAGGATCGGCTAGACGTAGCCTCCTATAGACACCTTCTGCCTCTCAGCGCCCACACCCGATCGTACCAGCTCGGAACAACAACATATACCACCCTCTACGATCTGCTCCGGGCTGACGATCGGGGTGAGAACATAAGACCTGTGCTGATTGTCAGGGGGGAGGAGGTGCGTCTAGCCGATCTTAGAGCATTTTATCACATGCTCCCACCTCGGCCGGCCCCCTAGATCGGCGGTGTGCGCGGTGAGAGAGTGACCAGTACTTTCATCATAAAACTCGGCTGGCCTAATACCCCGAATAGAGGGTGATGGCCATTAAGCCAAAAACAAACAAAACAAACAAAAACCACTCTATCCTTCCATCTCATCCTTGGCCTCGCCCTCCATCTTCGCCCCTCCACCTCACATACACTCTTCTCGTCAGTCTCACTCTCTCCATCCTCTCCACATGGCCAAACCACCTTAATGTGTTTCTCCTAACCAATCTTTATTCGTGTGAAAAGTGGTGTGGAAACACTGTAAGTTATCTGAGAGGAATGTGGAGCTACGTGGAGAGACAGACAGGCTGACAGGGTTGCCACTCCGTGAAAATCGTCTGCTGATGTGGAAAAACAAATAAGCGACG
The DNA here is from genome assembly GCF_032717465.1 of Coenobita brevimanus. NCBI lineage: Eukaryota > Metazoa > Arthropoda > Malacostraca > Decapoda > Coenobitidae > Coenobita > Coenobita brevimanus. Next base: position 36,133 of record NW_027642786.1, on the reverse strand, counting down.
GACCTGCACGTGGGAAAAATTACACGCTACTCATTTACAGAGCCGAGGAGAGGAGGGGGGGGGTGTCAGCTGGGGATAATGCCATAGCCCGCGCCCTCCAAGATAGTGTTAAGGTGGGAAGGAGAGGCAGAGAGGGAGGGAAGGAGAGGCAGAGAGGGTGGAAAGGAGAGGCAGAGAGGGAGAGAAGGAGAGGCAGAGAGGGTGGGAAGGAGAGGGAGAGAGGGAGGGAGAGGGGGGGAGAGATTGAGAAGGAGGGATGAGGGAGGGAGGGAGGGATGTGAGGCAGGAGGGAGGAGAGAGAAGAGGGAGGGAGTACAAAGGAATACAAAGAACAGCAAACAGCAACAGACCCTATGATCCTTTCGAGGCTTTTTGTTACAGAGTAGACTATGACTACGAGATCTAATTCTACATGCTGATGGATAAGGGTAGTAAAGCAAGAAGGAGGAAATTACAACATAGCGTAGTTCACTGTATAATGACAATGGATTCTAAAGCAAATATATAAAAACAAGTAGGAATAGTTCTATGTAAACAGTAAAACAAAGCTGTGCATAACACTTACCGTACAGAGTTGTGTATTACTGTATCTTTAAGCCATATTGGACATGTGGAGAGAATGGAGAATGAAAGACTGACTAAGAGGGTGTATGTAGGTGAAGTGGAGGGAGGGAGAGGGAGGGGGAAGACCGAGGATGAGGTGGAGGGATGGAGTTGAGAGGTAAATGAGAGGGGGGTGTGAGCTGGGAGCAGGGCAATGAAATGGCGGGGGACAGGGCGACATGGAGGCGATTTGTTTGCGGCCACCTCTTGCGGGATTAAGGAGTCTGGCAATAGATAGACAGATAGACAGGGATGTGAAGAACCGCTCACCCTTCATCTTCTTATGTAACAACTTCCTATAGACTAATCAATCCATCAGAAATGCATCTACATAAACAAACACATACTAAATAGTTTTCCTCGCTGTCTTTACATATACTATAATTTCCTTGTTTTTATTATCGTTGTTTTATAGAGGGAGGGGAAGGTGGTATATCTCACTAGGATGCTTTAGGGAGTCCTTCATTTATGCAACAAGTCAGCTCTGGAACTGTCTCCCTCTGCCTGTATTTCCTACTTCCTATGATCTCCAGTCTTTCAGACGCAGTGTGTCCAGGCATCTCGAAATGAACGGATCTTGAATTTGGCTCTCCTTTGTATTTTTTTTTTCTTTGAAGGAACGGTTTCCCGGCTCCTGGCCTTTGGTTCCTTCTTCCTTGCATAAAAAAAGAAATGAGAGGAGCATGTGGAGTTACATGGAGAGACAGACTGACAAATGAGGAAGTGAAGGAGCGTTGTGGTGTGGATGTGGATGTGATAGGAAGCGTTAGGAGAAACACACTGAGGTGGTTTGGCCATGTGGAGAGGATGGAGAGTGAGAGACTGACGAGGAGAGTGTATGTGAGTGAGGTGGAGAGGGTGAGAGGGAGGGGGAGGCCAAGGATGAGATGAGGGGATGGAGTGGAGAGGTATATGGGAGAGAGATGTGTGAGGTGGGAGCAGGGCAGTGAAATGGCGGGGGACAGGACGACATGGAGGCGATTTGTTTATGGCCACTCCTTGCAGGATTGAGGCGTCTGGCAATAGATAGATAGATAGACAGTTATTCGTCCTATCTATCTATCGCCAGTCTCCAGAATCCCGTATCTATCCATCTATCTGTCTATCTATCGCCAGACGCCATAATCCCGTACCTATCCATCTATCGCCAGACGCCATAATCTCATATCTATCCATCTGTCTATCTATCTATCGCCAGACGCCATAATTCATTACCTATCAGTCTATCGCCAGACGCCATAATCCCCTATCTATCCATCTGTCTATCTATCGCCAGACGCCATAATCCCATATCTATCTATCTATCTACCTATCGCCAGACGCCATAATCCCTCATCTATCTATCTATCTATCTATCTATATATCGCCAGTCGCCATAATCCCGTATCAATAGATCTATATATCTATCTATCGCCAGACGCCATAATCCCGTATCTATCCACCTATCTATCAATCTATCGTCAGACACCGAAATCCCGTATCTATCTGTCTATCTATCTATCGCCAGACGCCTTAATCCCGTACCTATCTATCTATCTATCGCCAGACGCCATAATCCGGCAAGTGGTGGCCGTTTGTCTCTTGAGTTACTTGTTTTACGGGGAGGGGCACTAACCCTCCGCCAACCCACTTGTTGACACTTAAGGAACACGTATGGGCTGGTTATATGGTTACCACCCAGCGTTGTAAATGGTTTCCTGGCTTACAGGAAACCATTAGGCTTGTCACTCAATGTAAAGCCACCTGAAATGGAAAGAGGAGTAACAAAAAGTGACAGGAAAGATGGGAGAAATAGGAAGAGAGGAGGACAGACACAGAAAAAGAATGATAAAGGTGAAGGAAGAAGTAGGCAGCACTACATCAAGTGAGTGGATGCTGGTGAGAAATAGAAAGAGAGGAGAGCAGACACAGAAAAAGAATGATAGAGGTAAAGGAAGAAGTAGGCAGTACTACATCAAGTGAGTGGATGATGGTCGCCACCTTGGAATCATATCCATTAATCCTTGAAGTAGTCGGCCACCTCCGATATTTTGCTCAGTTGCCGCTGTGTTGGTCTCTTCATTACCGTATGTGTTGTGTCTTTGGCCTTCTCATGTTTACATTGAGTGCGGTAGGTTCCTCGTGCTCCATCACCTGTATGGTTTTGCTGAGTGACATGTCTTGGTGGTGTGGGGTAGCCAGATAATGTCACTCATCATATCATCAGTCAGACCTTGCCCCGGTGTTCTTTTGGCCCCTTGCACTGGGACCCTAAGTGCACCAGTGAAGGGTGTTGCCAGGACTGACGTGTGCACGGGTGCTTAGCGTCACCCGCGTTGGATGGCTGCCACAGACGCTGCCCCTCACTGACACTATGTTTATTATCATATCCTCTCAGTGGCAACACTTCCACAATGGCTGGAGTGTCGTACCATGAGCTCTGACCCCCTGTTGTGGTGGTAGGTGAACCTCTAGGTCACCCCAGTCCTCTGTGATCAACCCAGTCACCTCCAGCCCCGTGTGTGCATTGCCTTACATGGCCGTGCACAGTAAACACCTCGAGTTTTGGAATGATCTCCTGACTGAATAGCTACATCAGACTGGTAGTGTTTGGTGAGAACTAAATCACTTTTACTGTTGTGTGGCATCTACAGTACAAGTGCCATGTCCAGGCCAGTTGTATGGTACTATCATCGCTTCGTTTTTCGTCTCGTTTCGTTTATAAACGCTCCAACCTGTTTGCATGCATTGCCTTAGTCACCTACTGGCGGCTCTCCATGATGCTCGATCTCTGGCAGCCTCCCTATTCAGTCCCTTATCCATGAGGTCGCACCCAATGACTTCGCCCCGTTTTTTTTTTTTTTTCGGTCTGCTTCTCGCATCCCTAAATCTAATGTTCACATTTCTCACTTTCTGCACCCAACTGTCATCCCCCATCCTCTCCACATGCCCAAACCATCTCAATCTACCCTTCTTCATCACATCAATACACTCCAGTCCCATCCATTCTCCCAAACCATCTCAATCTATCCCTCCTCATCACCACACCAATACACTCCACTCCCATCCTTCCTACCAAACCATCTCAATCTACCCCTCCTCATCACACCACCAGTACACTCCAGTCCAATCCTACCTCTCAACTCTTCCGTCACAAACTTAGCCCCCCTCCTCCCCCAGGCCTCACACTCAGGGACGCACTGCACATCCACCTAATCATTGTCATTTCTGTACGTTTGAGTCTGTGAATATCCTCTCTCTTTATTGCCCAGGTCTCACTACCATACAGCATTACACTCCTAACACATGCCACATACAAAGACCCCTTAGCACGTAGGGAGAGACCTCTCAGTGTCAGGAGAGGCAACAGCTTCCTGAACTTCTTCCAACCACTGCTCACTCTAGCCACAGAGCTGCTCCAGCCCCACCTCCAGCACATAACATGTGTCCCAGATAACAAAACTCTTCCACACACTCAAAAGACTCACCAGAAAGTTCAGTCCTTTCACGCCTCACAATCTCCACTTAATAATAATGATAATAATAATCATAATCATCATCATCATCATCATCATCATCATCATCATCCAGACCTCCTTTACCACCCTACGGCAGGGTGAGAAGTAGCAACGTCCAGACAACCTAAGTTTGCCCAGTTCAATGGACCACGCTTCCATTCACTCATTAGTCAAGCCCCCGGAATCCTGGCTCCATCAGATAAACCAAAAAAACTTTCACCACGTTCTGTAGCTTCTCATATACCTATCTGATACAGTCAATTAGAACGCTGTCACGTTAAAATGGGGTGCCAAATTCCTGGTTATGCACTTCTCACAACATTCATCCAGCCAGGCTCACCGACTTCCATACCTCTCATCCCAGCACACTCATCCACCATATCTCTCCACCTTCTCCTTGGCCTACCTCTCCTCCTCCCTCCTTCAAATTCGCTCAGATATACCTTTTTCACCACTCTATTGTTATCCATTCTCTCCACATGACCATACCATCTCAGTACACTCTCTTCGATTCTGGTGTCCACCGACTTCCTCACTCCACATCTTCCGCGAATCGTTATTTTGTATCCTATCCACTCTCTGTACTCCACATACATTCCTCAGCAGTCCCATCTCCACTGCTCTCACTCTTGACTTTTCATTTTCATGCCACACCATGCATCATCAGCATACAACAAATTTGAGATATTCCATCCATCACCATTCATTACCAACGCCATCCTTGTCCCCATTACTCGTGTTTTCACTTCTCTCATCACCCCATCCATATATATATTGAACAACCATGGGGACATCACACACACACACACACACACACACACACACACACACACACACACACACACACACACACAGGTGAATGGACTCAGTGATGCTCGGAAAGATTAATGCACGCAAGCATTTACGTATGTGGACATGTAATTTCTCTCTCTCTCTCTCTCTCTCTCTCTCTCTCTCTCTCTCTATGACGCACCCCCCCCCCACACACACAGAGACCTGCACATAGCTGCACTTCCACACAGCCACACCTTACAATGTCTCCAAAGTCACATGCAGTACAACATGGCATAGAAGACCCCGGTTGTGATATGATTACCCCAATGAATCCTACATCATACTTTTTTTATTTTATTCTTACTGTCTCAAGACGATTTTATTTAATACTAAAGATCTGTGGCAGTGAAGGTTAACTAAGATATTATTCCTTTAGCAGGGGTGACGAACGGCCAGTAACAGGAACAGCCAACAGAGAGCTATGTGGCATTTCTTTACTGCAGTGTGTCACCATATCCCGGCCCACACCACCACACATCCCCGCCAGTCCCTCTCTACTCACCAGTCTTCGAAACTACCTAACATTGTCTTTCCAAAGCCACGAAGTGTAGATGCTGATACAAATAAACGTGAAATACAGTTATGTCTGAGTTTCTCTCCTCATCAGAGCATGTCATCAAATAAATAACTGGTATTTTGTGTAATTACCCTTTTTAATATTAACTAACAGTAAACTCCCAGCCCAAAAGCAGTCAAGATAGAGAGTTCCCAGCTCCTACATCACTTCAAAATCTCTTTACCTAAAATCTCGTGGCCAGTGTCATGCAAGATTTTCGCATAATACTCTGTACATAGAACGAATAAATTGCTAGTTTATGGAATACAGGAGTCTGCCACAACTCTCCATTTGGGGAAAAGAATGGTTAAAGGAAAAAACGTAGACAGAGGCGAATGGGAGAAGGCTGTGGTATTAGACTAATGGGGGTACTGTTGATATTTTCACTGCCTTTTTTTCTCATATACAGAGTGAAACTAAAGCTTTATTAATCCTCAGATACGCACATCATTGTTAACTGACGTGATCTGGTACGAGTATGGCTGAAAACAAAATATGTAATCAGAAAAGCGGCCAGAAAAAAAAAATCGTTGTTTCTGCTACTAGTGGATGTTATTACAGTCAACCGAGAAAGCTCGATGAAGCTATGTGTTTGGCCAGGTTTATATATCTATCTATCAGTCTGTCTGCCTGCCTGACCGCCTGCCTGTCTGCCTTTTCTGCCTCCCTGCCTGCCAGCCCGTCTGTTAGCAAGATTATAAGGAAAAGTCAGCAGATTATCTTATTTCTTTATTTGGATTTTGAGTTTACCATTCTAAACAAACCCTTACGAACTCGGGAACGTTGTCGCTGGAATCCAAGCAGGAAGAGTCAGCGGACAGTGACTAATTGTTCGCAGTTACCCATCCATTTTACTGCTTTCTCTGAATAGGAAGCCCACCCCGACTTAATCTGTTGCGTCACAAAAGGTGCGCGGGGAAGTCAAGCGAGCAGATCATCTCTGTCATTAGATTTTGAGTTAGGTTAGGATGAAGTAATTTTTTTTTTTTTTTATAGCATTCAGTAAAAGGTCAGGGGTACAAGACAAAGATAAAGGTTCAGTCAGCCGTCATGTCCGAGCGAGAGGCTCATCAATTTCGAAGCATTGTGATGAGCAAGTATATAATAAACAGTAGCTCAGAGATAGACTCCGTGGAGAGAGTGCATCAGTACGTCACGTCTACACGATTATTTGATTTTCTGTTACAATACTCTAGAATCACAGGTGTTTATTGATAAAGTGGACTGGCGTTTGAATCGACTGTGAGGCACGAGAGTTGTTGGCGTCACTTCATAAGCTGGTGGATAGATTTTGCTGGATTTTCTCGCCATTGTCCTCCTGCCTGTGATCTCGCCTTGTTCCCGCTGCACCCTCCAAAGGTATGCTGTTTGGCTTTTTCTATACTCGCGGCTCACGACCCTGAGGTTGTCATTATCGTACCCTGGCAACTTACCATTCAAAAGCGCGACCGATTTCGTATCATATTATGCACGAATCAATATAATAAGGATGAATATATTATACACGAATATTATTATACACGAACATATTATACACGAATCACATGCGTCTCATATAATATCAACCTCAGAGGCGTGCCCCACGACTATAATTCTGTACTCGTTTTACTCTAACTTGGCTCAAATTTTCCATCCCTCCAACCTGAATGCTGAGTTGTAGCAATAGATTAATGCTAGAAAACGTAAGTCACAAAAAAGTGGTATGGAAAGGATGCCGTAGCGTTATCCGTTTCTGCCAATGACCCATGTGAAGTAAGCTGCAAAAGGACGAAAATATGGGCCACTTAACAATGAAAAAATAATATACTACGTGTTACAATGATAATCTAGGACGTTGTGGACAGTTGAGAAGTTTGCGGTTTGCAATAGAGGGACAGGAAGACAGAGAGACAGACAGGCAGAAGACAGACAGATACAAGGCAAGGAGACACAAAGGGGAGACGAAGCGTGGCATTATTATTAGTGTAGATGACTACAGAGCACATTGCATTTGTGCCCTAACTTTAAAAGCATGTCTTCTCATGCAGAGGTTCTTTGACGAGTAGTGAACTAACAGACAGACAGAAACACACACACACACACACACACACACACACACACACACACACACACACACACACACAAATACTCTCTAATGGAACATATTGGTTGGGAAATGTGTTTATGTAACTTTGATGTGGGACGTTGCCATCGGAACACGCAGGCACCTCCTGCCAGAGAAGCAAAGATTTTCTTAACGAAATATATTTACATAAAGCTGGTTAATATCCTTTTGTACACACACACACACACACACACACACACACACACACACACACACACAAATACTCTCTAATGGATCATGTTGGTTGGGAAATGTGTTTATGTAACTTTGGCGTGGGAGGTTGCCATGGTAACACACAGGCACCTCACACCAGTCATGCAAAGATTTTCTTAACGATATATTTTTGCATAAAGCTGGTTAATGTCCTTTTGTACACACACACACACACACACACACACACACACACACACACACACACACACACACACACACACACACACACACACACACACACACACATTTACTAATATGCATACCCAAACCACCATTCACACAGGCTCGATATGAACTCGGCCATCCTTCCACACGCAGTATGCCTCCCTGACGGACACACAAGATCTCTTCTGTACACAGACAACACACACACACACACACACACACACACACACACACACACACACACACACACACACACACACACACACACACACACAAATACACGGACACACAGGCACACGTTCACAAACACAGACACAGATACAAAGACAACCTAACACAGTACCACACCTGCATCCCACCATACCTCCAGACACACAGCCATAGCTCTGCACGACCTCGCCTCCAAGGACACACGCCAACCCTCCACGCAAACACCCACTCCTCTACATATCCAAACCTCCACACGTAGCCCTACCTTCACCTACGTAACCCCAACCTCACCTTCACACACGTAGTTCCACCTGAACACACGTAGTCCCACCTCCACTCATTCGTACACTATGACATCTTGACAAATGTCGATTGATCTACATATACATATCCATAACCCGACACACAAAGTTTTTTTTTTTCAATATACATAGCCATACCTTCTTATATATAGAGCTATCCCTGGACACATAAGGCCACACCGTCCCACACAGTACTGCTCTTACACACATGCAGATCCACCTTAGACAAAGGTGTCGTGCTTCCCTTACTTGCTTTACTCTTTGTCTATTCTTCTCCTATGGAAGACTAAGTTCCGTTACGTTAAGTCCAAATCAGGTTAGTCAGATTTAATCAAGTTTCATTAGGTAGCGCTGGATAGGTACAAGTGGGGAGCCAGACATAACAACACATCAAGTAATCACAAGTCCATTTAAGGCCGGCGCTATGTGGGAGCGTCTCGTTCCTTATTAAGAGGAAGGGATTCTAGGGTTACTCAAAATTAATTTTCTTTTCTCCGTTTATATACAAACTATGTACAATTTTTACACTAAGTCAAAAGCAACAACTTATTTACTTTTGCTCTCGATGTCTGTTGATTCTCCATGGCCTCTTGACTTTCCTCAATGTACCTTAAACATCTTCTAAAGGTACGATTAGCCTTAATGGCCATCTCATTTTTATAGTTATCCAGATCATAGCAGATCGGTTCCTTTTCCACGACATCATACGGGACACCAGGGTCCCTTAGGAACATGAGGTAGAATGGGGATTCCTTTAACACTCTGTGATACGCTGTGTTATATGCCCATGTGGCAAAGCACAACATTGAATCCCATATTTGTGGATTATCCTCTACTAAACTCCTTAGGTATTTCATTATCGTGGCATTGGCTCTCTGAATCACCCCATTGACAGACGGGTGATAGGCTGTTGTTGTTGTCTTTTTGGTCTTTAGCAACTCAGCTATTCCTTTAAGAGTTGCATTAACAAACTCTGTTCCTTGGTCTGCGACCATCCAGCGTGGTGCTCCATGAACACACACGACATTTTTAACGAATGCTCTGTCAACCTCATCAGCAGTCTTCGTGCGAAGCGGGACGGCTATCAAATATCGTGTCATCACATCTATTACTGTCATAATATATTTATATCCCTCTTCACTTGGATTTATAGAGCCGATCAGGTCCATATGAATTCTCTCAAAAGGTACTCCTACTCTAGGGTATCGCTGCAACGGCGCCGGGGCGTCCCCCGACGGCTTGAAGCGGTTGCAAGTAAGGCACGCCTTGCAATAATTCTCAACATCTGTATTCATCCGTGGCCACCAACTAAATCGCTTTAGTCTTTCTAAAGTTACTTTGATTCCCCCATGACCTACAGTCGGTAATTTATGAGCTACACGGCTGGATTAAGCATGTGGGAGGCCCGGGGCCCGCTTGGAAGGGAGGCCCCCTTTCCAACTCCCCCAATGGCATACACCACAGACTGGTAACCTAAATCCTAATATATAAATAGGACACTTTTAGTTAGGAAATACTGAACGGGGACTATTCATCCAATGCTGTAATATGTAATGCATAAACACGAAATGAAATGAACACAAGTTGCTCTGGTGGGAGGCCCCCTCTTGGTGGGTGGCCCAGGGCCCCCCCCCCCTTAATCCGGCGGTGATGAGCTATCTCTAAAGCATTCTGTTTGCATTCATCAGGAGTTACAACTTGCATTAGGCTCTCATCATAGTCATTTGTAGCGAAGTGATAGAGTAATCCATCCTCAACCATGAACTCACTAGTACTAACTCCTAGTGCTCTACGTGCATCTTTAATTTCTTCTCTAGTCACTTCTACTTCTCCATCTCGTACACATTGAAGATACTGTTCCTTCATTCTTTTATACAGTGGATGCGCAATCTGTCTGGGTCTCACTACCAACTCTCTCCATCTTATTATATCTCTTTCTTTATCTTCATCGATCCTGGATATCTGATAATCCTCTTTCTCGCACTCACTATCATCATCATCATCCTTGGTTCTCTCTCTTATCTTTGGTTTTGTACCCGTAACTGCGAGAACTCTGTCCTCCGACAACACTTGGCCTCGAAGTCTAGATAAGGCATCCGCTACAACATTATCCTTGCCGGGTATATAGGTTATCTTAATGTTATACTCGGCAACCAAAAGTTGCCACCTAGCAATTCTTCCACTAGGGCTGGTTGCGTTCAGCAGCCAGACCAGGGGTCTATGATCCACACAAACTCCACCTCGTAACCCAATATTAAGCTCCTGTTTACCTGGAGACCATATACTATAGCCAAAACATCTCTCTCTATAGTGCTATATTTCACCTCAGCAGAGTTTAACCGTCTGCTAAAGTAGGTGATAGGCCGTAAATGACCTGCGTCGTCTTCCTGCTGTAATACTCCTCCTATAGCAGAAGAAGAAGCGTCTGTAGTCAGCACAAATTTCTTTGTGAAGTCTGGAAACTGCAAAGTCACTCCTTCGAGCAACTCTTGTTTCAGTGTTTGAAACGCAGTCTCTTCTTCAACACTCCATTGTATCGGGGTGTTATCTCTCTTTTTATTCTTTCTACCACCTGTCAATTTAATGAGTGGTCCAGCCTTCTCAGTGTAACCCTGAATATACATTCGGTAGTAATTAGTCATTCCGAGGAAGGACTGCAATTCACAGACGGTTTTGGGAGTGGCTATATCACGAATAGCATTCACCCTTTGGGGTTGTGGTTTTATTCCTTTGGCACTAACAACATGTCCCAAATAGTCCACTTCTGATTTTAAAAAATGACACATAGACAACCTTAGAGAAAGATTGACATCACTCCATCTTCCCAGCACTATATCTAAATTCCTTAAATGTTCCTCCCAAGTCTCGCCCTGAATGATTATGTCATCCAAGTACACATGTGTGATGGAGCCCGTAAGCCCAATTAACACATCGTTAATCACTCTCTGAAACGCAGCTGGTGCTTCTTTAAGTGCAAAGGGAAGCACATTGTACTCCCAGTGACCTTCAGGAGAGGAAAAGGCTGTCTTTTCCTTACAATCCTCTGATAATGGTATCTGATGGTACCCCTGACGTAGGTCCAAACAGCTGAAATAACGACTCTCTCTCACACACACACACACACACATTATACGTGTACATAGAACAGGCGAAACTTGGAATGTGACACTCGTAGACTTTCAGGCAGCAAACTTTCTTATATAGTGAATTTATAGCCGATCGAAAGTTAGGTTAGGTCACTTTGGGCAGGGTTTGGTCTGATTAGGTAATTTTTGGTTGGGTTGGCTTCAGTTCGACTAGATATAGACGGATTAGGTTAGATTGCTTTAGAATACGTCGGTTTTGATAGGTTTTGGTTGGGTTTTATTTGGTTAGGTTAGGCTGGGTTAGATTAGGTTGGATTAGGTCATTTTAGGCTTGACTGGGTTGGGTTAGGTCGGGTATGGTATGGTTAAGTGAGACTGGGTAGGATTAGGTAGGGTTAGATGCGGTTAGGCTGCTTCAAAATAGGTTATGTTAAGTATGGGGAGGTTACGTGAGATTGTGAGGTTAAATACAATTAGACTGGGTTAGGTGAGGTTAAGCTAGATTACGTTGGGTTGATTTAAGTTGGATTAGATCATTCGAGGTTAGGCAGAGTTCAGTTCGAGCAAATATTGATAATTTAGGTGAGACTGGGCTAAATTAAATCGGTTTAGATGTGATTAGGTTGGTTTGGGTTAGGTGAAGTTGAAATAGGACAGATATTGGTGGGATTAGTGAGATTAGTACAGATTAGATATGGTTAGGAGGGATTTCACTAGCACCGGCCACCGTAACATTGGCCTCCTGTGGTCAACCTCAGTTTTCCTTTCACTTTTCCCTGTAGATTTCTTTCCTCGACTCAGTATATGGACCAGGTTAATGTCCCTCACATTGGGAAGCCTTAAGTCTTACAAGGTTAGGCACGCAACACAGAAGCACAAATGGTGATGGGTGTCTGTAGTGAGAGTGATACGTAAATGTGTTATAATGATTCATCCCGTCAGTCTGCAATATGAACCGACAGGGTGATCACATATGCAAGTATGTCCGTGAGCAAAAAGCCTCCAACACCTATCTGCCAGTTGAGGCAGTGGAAGAGTGCCACATGAACTAGTTTCTTGTGATAGCAATATGAAACACACAAGAGAAAGGTATCAGAAGGAACGATACTCTCATTTGGCAAGAGTGAGAAATACGGAAAGTAGGACGCAAGGCTGACAGAGAATTTTGACTCCACATGAAAATACTTAATATCAGGATTCTCTTTAAATGGCCGCCTTGGTTTGAGTTACCCTAAAAACAGATCACAAGACAAAAACGCTTTCACTGAGCGACCGTGGATCTCCAGCTGAAAGTATATTGATGGCTAAATAGTAGTGATATGTACGTTGGTCTGCTGTAACATCACATATTAGTTCTGTAGTGTGTTTTTATGAGCAAAGTGCAAACACCAGTAGATTACATGACCTCCCCCCCTTTCCTTGCGCGCGCACCCCTCCTTACACAGATCTACACGCAAGCTAATCAGTTTCCACATCTTAAAGTTGTACAAACCTACCTACGTGCAAGATATACAAGGAAAGTTATTACGAAAATGGTTATGGTCATCATCTTGCTCGTTCATTGGCGAGTTTCCTTAATTGGCCTCTGTGTGTGGTTTATGGCTTCTCTCTAGACTTGAAGGACTTAATTGTATCTCAGTACTTGAAGCTTATTGATTCCTTGTTTTTTATACTGTGATAATTATAGGTCTTTCACAATAACCTGGCCCATTATTTTCGTCCTTCATACATATATCTCCTGGTCCATTTTCTCGTCCTTCATACATACGTCTGCCACCCATTTCTGTATTACCTTCACCTTCACTTGGTAGATTTTTGTCCTGTATACCTACTTCGACCATCCATTTCTACTGTACACTCACTTTAAGCTGGTCCAAATTTACGTCTTCCATACAAACTTCACTTATCAATCAATCAGTCAGTCAGTCAATCAGTCTAACTGTCTATCTGTCTGTCACCAGATGCCTTAATCCCGTCAGGGGTGACCACAAATGAATCACCTCCATGTCACCCTTTCCTCCTCCATATGGCGACCTTCTCTGCAACTCACGCCTCCTTTTCTCACCTCAACCCTTCCTCTCTAACTTCACTCCCCTCCACAGTTTCTCGTACTGAAATAGATAATTTTCTGACCTGAAGTTTCCTTATCTTCCTTCACTCCTATCCAAAGGCCTCTCGTATTGAAATAGGAATCCTCTCATCTCAAGCCCTCTCTTACTTCTCTCGTCTCCAAAGTCTCTCATATTAAAGGCGATACACTTTCTTAGTATTCTGGTCCACCTCGGTCTCTTCAATTGGTCTCGGGTCCTCAAGGCACAATCAAATGCTGTAGGTGTTTCGTCTGGGCAATAAAACGATTTCTTTGAGACTTCCCTTCCAGTTTATTGGCTGTAAAATCTACCGTTCTTGAGTTTTCGGTGATACAATACATTTTGTGTTCTGGCATGACATATAAGTTAATTGTGCATCTTTTTTTTTCTTTTGAGAGAGAGAGAGAGAGTGGGTGAGTGAGTGTGTGCGTGCGTGTGTCCTTTACCGCAGCATTTTGTAAGTAGAGAATGGAAAACTTTGACCAGTTCCCTTTCGCTACCTCAGTCCATGTAATAAGGTGCTGGAATTTCGTAACAGCAAAAGGCATGGTATCACTTTTCTCTCATGTCATCTCAGTTTATATTTTTATTTTTATAATTTCCTTTTCCCTACTTTCATTTATTCTTTCCCCCATTTATATCCTCCACACTCCTACCTTCATTAATTCTTTTCCTCATTGTAATTTCCCTTATCAGGCAAATCACTTAGGATCCTCGCAAGCCTGTACTTAGAGCCGGTAGCATCAGTGGTTATAATCGCTCCAAGCAGGAAAATTGTACACTTGAAATACACAGCCTCTTCGACTTACGGTCCTCCTCATTATAAAGGGTGAGGCATAAGTCTGTAGGCATATGGAAAGGACACATCTGAGGTTATACTGTGTGTGTGTGTGTGTGTGTGTGTGTGTGTGTGTGTGTGTGTGTGTGTGTGTTCGTTATCGTGTTCGTGTTCTTGAGGCAGTTCTGCTTCATCACCAAACTAGCTCCCGTAACATCACTAACCAACACCGATGACTGGCACCTCAAATCACTAGCTCCCTCGACCAGTGCCCAGTTATCAAGCCTCTTCCCCTGTATGTTGCTGAGAGGAGAATTGGGTGATATTTTTATAGCCTCGTGACTGACTTGAGATGGAACAGTACTCGTTACCAACAGTGTATCAGGCGCCTTGGTCATAATTCTTAGTCCTTTCGAAGAGATTACATTTAAAAGATTCAGTTTAGGTTTAGAATGGACTAACTTGCCTGCCTGCTTACCTGCCTGTGTGCCTGCCTGTCTGCCTACCTAATTACCTACCCACTTACCTGTGTGTCCCTGCGTGCCTGCCTGTCTTCCTACCTACCTACCTACCTGTCTACACACACACACACACACACACACACACACACACACACACACACACACACACAAAGGCTAGGGAGACATGTTTAAGGCTATTTAGTGATGGGATGAACACAGTGATAACACTAGCAAGGTTTTGTTTGGTGTGTCCTGCCCTCTATTTCTCAGCTTAACGAGCAATGACCACCCCAAAAACCTGTTTCTTTATTTCCACATTAAGACAAACCCTCCATTTACCATATAATTATCGAAGTTCCTATTTATTCTCTTAGTTATTATTTATCTTCTATCTTAATTATCCATAGACTACGCTGTCTCATTATTACCATACTAATCAGATCCACCTCTTTCTCAGACACTCTTTCTCAGTGTAATTATTTATCCCAAAACCAATTTATTCTCAAGCTCAGCTAAACGCACCTTTATGTGTTAGGTTTATGTTTTTCCTTTTTAATATTAACTTGCCTTATTGTGAAACGTTTGGTGGTTATATAAGTGAAGACAAAGGATTAAGTAAGCAGTCCTAAACTCTGGTTGAGACAGAGAACGTTGATAAGGCAAAAGAATGATTATAAATTTATGTCGACCCAGCATCCTAGCCGTCAATTCTCCAAGTCCAGAGAGAGGGCCGAGGGAGCGCAGTGGTGAATGGAGTCAGTGTGGACCGCGAGTGAGCTAAGAGAGGACGGACGCCCCTGTCACTCCCTCCAGGGACTGAGTGTCGCGGCTGTGTTAGTGGTTCGGTTCCTTACTTTCCTGCAGAAGTCTCACCTCGAAGCCTCCTTCCCCTCGTTCACAAGTCTCAAAAGCCTCCTTGAGCACCTACAGCAGTATTTTTCCCCTCCTGCAAAAGTCTCAAAAGCTTCTTTGAGCACCTACAAGTCTCATTCAGTGACCTACTCCTCCTCCAGAAGTCTCAAAAACCTCCTTCACCCCCCTGAAGAAGTCTCACCCAGTCCCCTTCCCTCCTGCAGAGGTCCCAGCTCAAAGCCTTATGGTTTACATGCAGTGTATTTTTCTGGAATAGAACAGTGAATTTACCTAACATTTTCTGAGTGTCGATGATCCTGTTAGCTCCGTGATAATGAGGGACGGCATCAGTGCTTAGGACGATTGTGTGATACCATTCCGGCAGAAGTAACTAAAACTCCATTAGTATATTTCTTTACAACGAAGCATCTTTAGGCTGGTTGAGAAGGTTGCAGAGAACCTTCAAGACACAGGAGGTTCACCTGAAAGGATAATGATACGATTCCGGCAGATATAAGGACAAGACACAATTTTTTTCGCTACGACAAGAGTACAAGCCTTCAAGCTGGTTGAGAAGGTAGCAGAGAACCTTCCAAATAGAGGAGGTTCAAGTCCAAGGATGATGGTGGAAGAGATGAGACTTGGCGACAGAGGTAAGACTGAGGGAGATGGTGGCGGTGGCGGGGGTCTACAGGCAGGCCAGTGGAGCGCCGACCCCGAGACTGGGCTATCCCCTCTTCCTCTCCTGCCATGGCTCAGAGCCGAATCCAACCTTCACCCCGAGGTACTATCCAACAACTGGGTACACTCTGCTGCACGTGCAATTCACACCTTTGAACTCAACCCATTCATTACACAAGCCTCCGACACACCCAGCTCGTCCTACCATCCACAACCACCGTGGAACACCCCATTGTTAAATCTCCTTCTCCCTCACTCACCAACCAAAGCCCAAACTCCCACCCAACAGCTCCGTCAGGAGGGCCTCCAGCTTATAGCCCTCCTCACTCCACTGAACTCCACCACCTACTACACTGACGGCTCAGTTGCTGCATCGAGAGCCGGTGCTGCCTTCGTCTGCGGAGACAGAACATGTGGCTTTCGCATCACCAACGGAGCCTCCACTCTACAGGCTGAACTGACTGCCATCTCAGCCGCCCTTTCAAATGCCCTTGCCAACGCCCCTGCATCCACAGTCATCATCCACACAGACTCTGCAACTGCTATGCACACGCTACGACGATCCCACCATACCGACAACATCCAATTAACCTCTGACATCCTAGCCACCGCCCAAAAAATCCACGACACTGGAGGATCAATCACCATTCACTGGGTCCCCAGCCATGTTGGCATAGCTGGAAATGAAAAAGCCGACAAGATCGCAAAGAGCGCCATTGAACACCCTCACACTGACATCAACATTTCAACTAGCCTAAGCCACATCAAGCGCACCATAAAACAGAAGGCGCTCACTCTCAACCGCGAAGATCACCAAGTACACGTACAACTGGGCTCACCTTCTGCCATGTGGTTTGCCATGGCCACACAATACAAGCCACTAAAAATTACCAAATCCATTGACAACAAAACACTTACGCGCCTACACCGTCTTCGCCTGGGATACATGTGCCGGAGTAACCTTATCACCACAGATAACGACCCCACCACTGAATGCTCACACTGCAAAATGATCACGCCCTACCCACTCCTACATTACCTCCTCCTCTGTCCAGCCACTTCCCGCATCAGAACAAGCTCCCGATACCCAAACCCCGACATCCCTCGGTCCCACACTAAAGCAAAACCTGAAAGCACACTTAGAAACACTGCCGCCACAGTTGTTGCCACCTCCCACCTTCCCACTCTCATTGAAGTAGTGCGTAGCACTCCCCCTCCAACTTAAAAAAAAAAAAAAAAAAAAAAAAAAAAAAAAAAAAAAAAAAAAGACTGAACAAACAACTACTTTCAGCCCATAACCCACCAACTGGGCTAATATATAGCCCGGTCCCCTCTACAGGGGGGGAAAATCTTTGAACGAACGAACGAACGAACGGGCTGGTGACACTGACGGAGGCGGCTCTGGCCAGGCTAATCAACGCTGACCCCATTGACAAGTGGTCTCAACTCGACCCACAGCCAATTGCAAGGTAGTGTGCTTTGAAATTGTCGATGATAGTATGATGATGGTGATGATGATGATGATGATGATGATATGATGATGTGGACCTATAGCAATGTGGTATTAAGTCGACCCATAGCTAGTTGCAAGGTATTTGGCCATAGCACTTTAATCTGGTCGTGTGTATGATGATGATAATGACTGATGATTTGATTCTGCACAGCCATGACCAAGAGTTCATCGGAATTTCTCAGCCAGCATTGCGTCGTATCTTGCGTATTTCTCTTTCCTCCCCACAGACAGGGAATATCCTTCCTTCCCATACTCTTTTCTTGTGTACTTCATATTGCTATCACATAGAAATAGTTCATGTAACAGCCCACATTGCCACAACCGGTAGGGAATGTGGGCAAACTCTGGCTGTCCCGTACCACACCACTCTGAGATTTTAACCTTCCTGTATTGCAACATAGTATATTGATGATGTGAGCTTAAAGCAAGGTACTGTGTTAGTACTGTCCTTGGGTGATGATGGGAACGGTGAGACTTGCACGGAACCACTTTGATTTTGCTAGTACTGGCCAGAAATACTGATGATAAGGGTTCGTTATTGCTTGTGTTAGTTCTTGGTGATGACGGCAACCTGTTGCAAGGCAAAAAAGTCAACTTTTCTCCTCGGTCTGTAACTTTAAAAGGTAGTAAAGGAGAGATGACTGAGATAGCGTGATCGAGTTATAGTGTCCAGTCACTAGGCGTACAACGTATCCGAGAGGGCAAGGGTAAATTTGTGGCCCTTATTTTCTGCAGCATTTGTCGTTGTTTTGGCAGATATCTGGTACCACTGGAAAACAGCTTTCACCACAGTTTAAATATGTGAAGCAGAGAGATTTAAGGTAACTATAAATTAAACTTCTAAAAATAACTCGTAAAAAGTACCCTAGTGGTGCAGGTGGCCGGCCTTCTCCCGGCTGTTTGTCTTTACTTGGCACGGACGAGTACATCATATTATCTGGCTGGTGGAGAGAGAGAGAGACAGACAGACAGACAGACAGAGACAGAGAGAGAAGGCTCCATTTCTCACATCGTAAAGTGGAAGGTAATCTCTATCTCTCCTAGATAGATTGAAAGATAGATAGATGAGCAAAGATTAGTTTGACCCTTCTACCCTAGAGCAATATAGTCTCCGTCATAACCATTCCGAGAACATCACTTCAATTTTCCTTCTTGTTACCGCCAGACGATTTTATTCAGCTTAGGAAGGATGACCTCGAATAAAAGCTTTTCGCGGTCACCTACATTCCAGTTCACGGTACTCTGCATGACAGTGGTAGCGTACGAGCCAAAATCCACCATCATTAGTCTACAGTATAGCCCTTGTTACGGTATATTTCCCTGGTGTGCTTGTAAGTGTGCTGTCGCCTTTTGCTCCATATTACAGGTTGCAGTGTAGACTTCGGAGCTCCCTTTTCTCAGCGATTTATTGCGTGTATTGCACCTCGGCCTCTTACTGGATGTTATTAGGAAAGTTGTTGTTTGTTTCTCGCTTTTTTCAGCTGGAATAATCCCTTCAGTAGGAGAGGCTTTATGTTAGAAAATAAAGCAGCGTAAAAAACGTAAATTCTGGTTAAAGAGGATCATGACCATTGTATTGTAACTGGGAACGCGAAGGGGAAGTCAAGTACTGTCCTATGATTTGACGGTAATTAAAGGGACACCTGTAATTAAAGGTGATTAGCCCACATCCCTCACTGCAGGTACGGAAAGGTGAGACGTGTCCTATCCTCATCAGGTATTTCAAAAATTGTCGTAACCAATAGGGAGCTTGTCTTTACATTTGCGCTTTCAATTTTAATACTGAATCCTGGCTGCAGCATCCAGGTGACGTCCTGTTTATTCCTGTTGTTACCAGACGATTTTATTCAGCATAGGAAAGGTCTGTCGTACTGGAGGGGTCATCTCTTCCTGTTCTATAAGTCTGTCCTGTGTTGAATAAAACTGGAAGAAAATATTAAGGAATGAAGAAGGCATCCCCAGGGTCAGAGAGTTAATCAAGCAGACCTAAGTGTGTGTGTGTGTGTGTGTGTGTGTGTGTGTGTGTGTGTGTGTGTGTGTGTATCTTTTTCTCGCTGCCATGGACTCACCTAGGTATTCCACTGAGGCAAACCTCATACCCTTATACTTAGCGGAGGGAACATATCGCAGTCAGGGGGTTCATCTGTTCATCCTCGAGTTTGGCATCAGTTGGGATTCGGAATAATCTTTTTAGTCGCGTATTCTCGTCAGGTAAGTAAGCTCCCTAACACCTTTTCCTTACCGGTTTATTTTTGCTTAAATCTCATTAATAATTCCTTGCATGTTATTTTTGCCTTCCATGATGGTGTTTAAAAGATATATGCAATATACAGGAGAGTAGTAAGGCACACTATGGAAAATAATTCGCTATGGATAAGGTGTCAGGGAGCCACCTTAACCGACGAGAATACAGGCCTTAATCCCATCAGTCTGAGCATTATTTCCTTCACTACTGCAGACAGAGTGGCACAAAAAAGAAGATATGGAACGTTGTGGTGGCGCTGTGGATGTGCTGGTGTTTTTAGAGAGAATGGAGAATGCGAGACTGACTAGGAGAGTATATGAGTGGGGTGAAGGTGGAGGGGGTGTGGGAGAAACCGAGGATGAGATGGAGGGGTCGGGTGGAGAGGTAGATGAGTGAGGAGGGTGTAAACTGGAGAGAAGGAAGCGGGATGGCAAAGGATAGAATGACCTGGAGACGATAGATTTGTAGCCACCCTTTCCTAGATTCAGGTATCTTACTATGATACTCGACGACAAATTAGAAGAGGTCTGGTCTAAGCTGAATGAAAACGTATGGGTGATAAGAAGATACCGATGCCGAGAAACGTTTGTATATAGAAAGGATTAATGGGGGCCTTCTAACAAATTTACAGATACCGAATAACTTTTGCATATAGATGGGATTAATAGAGACTTTCTGGTCCATATACCGACACTGAAAAACGCTTGCATATAGAAGGGGTTAATGGAGACTTTCTAACCACGTATTCAGCGTAGGTCAGACGGGTTCACCTGACAGCACCCCTCCACCTCGCTCTCTTCTGCCCAGCGAGAATAAAACGGAAAAGACGTGATCCTATCGTATCTGGGAGTCCGGGGAGGTGCCAGATTCAGTCACGTTGTTACTACACTTACGAATTTCCCGCTACTGAGTGAAATCTTCCCGGGTTAATGCCTTGAATCCCGGTGATGTCCATTCTTTAAGTTTATTCTTGTTATTATAGACTGTTTGTTTTCATCTGACGGAACCAGACCACTCCCACAAAGAGAATGCTAAGTCGTGGTTGCGTGAAATTCAGTGGGCCTCAGTTAAGAGATAGAAATGAGTCTCCTTGGTTACTAGTCAAATCTGCTCTCCAGCACGAATGCATAAAAAAATACCCCGCCGAATTGAAAGGGTTAAATTTGTTATCACGGAAAAGGAAAAAAAAAGTTTATAAGAGATAGTTTTCCACCGTTTAGCCGCAGTTCCTTCTTCCATGCTTAAAAAAAAAAAAAAAAAAAAAATTGTCCCTCGGCTGAATAAAATCGTCTGGCGTTGGTCATAGAAACTGGTTAACTCCTTCAGTCCGATGACACGGTTTTATTTTAATTCTGTTTGTCTATTTCTGTCTCTGTCTGTCTCTGTCTCTGTCTGTCTGTCTGTCTCTCTCTCTCTCTCTCAAGACGATTTTAAACTTGGAAAAGACCCTTAGTGGCGAAGGGGTTCATGAAGGCTAGATATAACCCCTCCAGTTCGACAAATCCCCTTTAAGCTGGATAAAATCGTCTGGAGATTGCACGAATAAGATTACAGTACTCGTAGTGAAAGGGTTGTGTACCACATTAGCCACACCGCACACCCTCAATCCTCGAATTCTAGGACAGTGAATGAAACGAGCACTTCTCTTGCATAGCTTGGCCTGGCCAGTCGTCACTATGCGCGAGACTTCCAGCGACTCTGCTCGTGCCTGCGACCCGTTGAGGGGGGCACCAAACAGCAGATCCGTGCCGCCAGAAGCCACTTCCATCCAGGGAACCGTGAATTGGTTCAACGTGAGATCGTGTTACGGTTTCATCTAACGCCGGGACACTGGCGCTGATGTTTTCGTGCACGCTTCTGGGATCGTTGCACCAAATCCACGGCATTTCCAGCGCTCACTTGCCGAGGGAGAGACGGTGGAGTTTCATGTTGTACAGGCTTCCAAGGGTCCCGAGGCTAAGGACGTCACTGGGCCGGGTGGTGTTGCTGTGCAGGGCTCTGCCCGTGCGCGGCGGCGTCACCCTGCCCAGAGACGCCAGCCAAAGGGTCCTGGAAGTGCTGGCAACACAAACACACTCGTTGCGATGTGTATCGCGACGGCTGAGGCTTTTAGTGGGGGTAGCAAGGCGGTTCTGGCTGTTCTCCTTCCTCAGATCTTTGAGGAGAACGGCCTTCCACGCCTTGCTATTCCCCGAAGCTTCACCCGCGATCCTCGTCTTCCCCCTCGTCAGGAGCGTCAGGCCCGGCGACAGCAGCCACCACCACCTCGCACGACACCGCGAAAACGGCTGTGTTTGGATGCTCCTCTCAACCGGACGACTGGCGCCACCACCATTGAACCTTCGATCACCGACCCGGAACCGTCACAGGCCATGGATATTGAGCATGGGGAGACTGTCGTGGAGGTCCACCTCCCTTCGTCAGGAGCTGAGGAGGAGCGTGTCTCGTCCCCCGTCCCTCTAGTACATCTGGACGCAGCGGAGCCCTCCTCCGTGCCCTCTCCATCTGCTCCTGACGAAGTGGAGGAGCCTCTTCCACCTTTCACCACCGCCTGCCGCCATCGCTCTCTCTTCTTCTCCCCCTCCACCTAAGGAGAAGAGGAAGAAACAAAAGAAGAAAGGGGGAAAGACCAAGAGCGACCCCTCCTCCGTTGCTCGCCGGATCGAGGTCCTCCTTCCACCACGCTCAGGGACTCGTGATCTTTATGCCCGCACGGATGCGGACCTGGAAGAGCTACTCTGCTGCCTCACGGATCCGATCAACGACGAAGATACACTACCTCTCGTCTATCAGACTTTGTATCAGAAGATCCGTGAGGCATACATCTCCAACTCCCTCTCTCCATCTGAGGAAGCCGCCATCCGTGAGGGCATCGGGTTTGATCCACCACGTGCTGCCCTCGTCAACTATATCGCCACCAGACTGCTCTCGTAACTGCTGAGCCACGCCTGATCTTGTCCTGCCTTGCTGCTTCGTCTTGCAGTTTTTGTCACCGCTATGCTCTCGTTTGAGAGCTACTTTATGCCACTTCTCTGACGGGCTCTATGTTTGCCCGTGTCCTCACCATGTTGTGAGGCAAATATCACAACAACAACAACAATGAAACGAGGTACACTTAAGAGAAATAAAAGTTCTGCCTGGTATTCTACTGCTCCCACTTAACACTTAGAGAGTGAGTGAGAGAGAGAGAGAGAGAGAGTTCAATAGCTGGAAAGGAGACAATGCTTTGGTGTTCCTCAAAGCAGGGCAATTTTACAAGCCATACTGGGCAAGAGTTTTACTTATTGATACCAAATTTTAGCTGAAGTATTGTGTTCTCACTCGATTCGCCCACTTAAGAAAAGTATCCTATCCTTGTGTGTGTGTGTGTGTGTGTGTGTGTGTGTGTGTGTGTGTGTGTGTGTGTGTGTGTGTGTGAGAGAGAGAGAGAGAGAGAGAGAGAGAGAGAGTACGAGGATGCAGACAGAAATAGGAACAAAACACATCCAGTCACTTAAACCTCAGACAGAGTACCAAGTGGAAGGGACTCAAGTTTTAGGCCACATTACAAAACACACACCAAAGCAATGTACAGGAAAAAGCACCACTGGGCCAGAAAAACAATATACGAAAAACAGTAGGGCCTTAAAAACAAAAGACAACAAGGAGGGCAGGAGATCAGGCTGTGTTCATTGCCTTGATTGTTTCCTCTATCTGACAGAGCGTTGGACACTACGGGAGTCATTTCTGGTCATTGTCTTTTGTTTTGACTGTAACAGTGGGCCAAAACAATAGAAAAAACAACAGAGGATTATAAACAGGAGACAGGAAGGAGGGCGGGAGGGAGGGCTGTTATATACTGTCTCTTCCATTCAACACAACACTAGCAGTTGGACCTAATTATCTACGGGAGGATTCTCTCTCTCTCTTTCTCTCTCTCTCTCGTTTTTTGTCTGTACTACATTAGAAGGACGCATCGTGCCGATTGTGTACCCAATTTTTTAACACGAGAGAGAGAGAGAGAGAGAGAGAGAGAGAGAGAAAGTGTAAATTTTTCCCTGTAGTACACATCTCAGACACTCCTAAATAAACACACACACAAACACACAAACTTATGTACACAGAACAGGCGAAACTTGGACTGTTACACTCGTAGACTTTCAGGCAGCAAAATTTTTTAGCGAATTTATAGCCGATCGAAAGTTAGGTTAGGTCACTTTGGGCAGGGTTTGGTCTGATTAGGTAATTTTTGGTTGGGTTGGCTTCAGTTTGACTAGATATAGACGGATTAGGTTAGATTGCTTTAGAATACGTCGGTTTTGATAGGTTTTGGTTGGGTTTTATTTGGTTGGGTTAGGCTGGGTTAGGTTCGGTTGGATTAGGTCATTTGAGGCTCGACTGGGTTGGGTTAGGTCGGGTATGGTATGGTTAAGTGAGACTGGGTAGGATTCGGTAGGGTTAGATGCGGTTAGGCTGCGTCAGAATTGGTTAGGTTAGGTATGAGGAGGTTACGTGAGATTGTGAGGTTAAATACAATTAGACTGGGTTAGATGAGGTTAAGTTAGATTAAGTTGGGTTAACTTGGGTTGGATTAGGTCATTCGAGGTTAGGTAGGGTTCAGTTCAAGCAAATATAGATAGGTTATTGGAGACTGGGCTAAAATAAATTGGTTTATGCATTACGGTCTTTTGTTGGTCGGTCCTGCCAAAGTCAAACATCACAGGAGGTGGGCGTGGTTTTGTGTGTGTGTGTGTGTGTGTGTGTGTGTGTGTGTGTGTGCTCGCTTCATGTTTCGTCTATTTTATATATTTTGTATGTGCCTTGTGTAACTAAAACTTTGCTTTTACGTTTGGCTTCTTGTGTGACTGAGGGTGGACTGCTTAAGAACAACGTCCTTTATAGTTACGATTCCCTCTTCCTCAGTGTAGCATATGTTTTTAGTTTATTTAGCTTTCTCTGGACGATTGTATAAAAGCTTCGTGGAAAATACTAGAACTAGAACGATGGCAGTAGATACAGCCTTGTGTACCAGATATCCTGCCCAAGTTTCATTAGCAGATACGTTGCCCAAGTTGAATAAAGTCGTCTGAAGTAAGAATAAGCTTGAAGATACGTTGCTGTACTGAAAGTCGTTGGATATGCCTTGTTTTATGTCTTCTCGTATGTGGCTGCGAGATAACAGACTCAAGTTCAGTCTTTTATGGCAAGCGTTAATAGATATCTCAGTGCTTTGCTTAATATGAAGATTAATATGTCACTGGAATGTTTCTAAAGCTTTCCGCCTCCTCTCAAGTAAGGATGTTTACTGTCTATTACACTCGTCCAGTTGGTAATCTGTCGATGGTATGATTTTAAAGCCTCCTACCTCCCTCTCGTGCAAGGGTGTTTAGTATCTATTACACTCCTATTGGTAATTTGTCAATAGCACGTTTGTAGCTTCCGACCTCCCTCGTGCAAGGCTTTTTACTGCTTATTACACACACCATAATGGGAGTCGTACACGTCCTGTCTGATTATACAATGACAACTCTCTCAAATCATTCATGGTCTTCTCATAGCCTTCATCAGCCTCTGAACCACGTTGTCTCGTCTGCTTATACTTTATCACTCCTCACAGTCCTCATCAGCCTCCTAACCACCTATCCAAGCCGTATATTACTCATAACGGGATCTAAGCTACGAAGAAAGACTAAATAAACTGAATCTACCAACACTACAGGAGAGAAGGAAAAGAGGTGACATGATAATGTTATATAAATGCAAATCAGGGAAGGAGAAAATAGACATAAATGATTACTTAACATATGGGGAAGCATCAGCAAGAGGACACTGCAAAAAAACTGCATAAGAAGAGAGGTGATGAAGACGTAAGGAAATTCAGTTTCCCAAACAGATCAATTGATCAATGGAATGCACTACCGAATGAAATAGTGTGTGCCAAAACAATTCACAAATTTAAGGATATGTACGATAAATATGGTTTAAGACACGGGACAGTACGAGCTTGACTCATTCCTGTAAAGATACAATTAGGTAAGAACACACACACACACACACACACACACACACACAGTACAGGGAACCTCTACAAATGGTAAGAAGCAGACAAGAAACATTCAGATATTATGGATCTACAGTAAGAAGTGTGAACGTCGGGGGTAGGGTTGCGAGAGGCAGACCGAAAAAGACCTGAGACGAGGTCATAGAGTGTGACCTCAGGGATAAGGGACTGAATAGGGAGGCTGCCAGAGATCAAGCAGCGTGGAGAGCCATCATGTGACTAAGGCCGACGCATGCAAGCTTATTGGAGCTTTTATAAAAGATACGATACGATCACAGTACAAAGCAACTGATTAAGCAGCCAATAACTTAGTGTAGAATCCGAAAGCAGTATAGATATCGCTGGGAAATAAGCCAGGAAAGATGTGATAAACTGTAGATTAGCTGGAAAGAATGGAAAACACAATCCACTGAATGTCCACATATAGAGCAACATGGAAATTTATAGTAGACCACCGCCATTAAGAAATAAAAGGACCTTTTAACATGAGGCAACGTAAGAACAAGAGAGAGAGAGAAAATAAAAACGAAAGGATAATGGACGGTATAAAGATTCGTCAAAGTTACATAAGGTTCCCCTTTATTTTGTGGGAATTTTCTTTATTGCAAGCCCCGCCCCCAATGCGGCGTCTACCTGTCTGCCTCAACCCATTTAAAACCCCCATGCCCAGTCAGCGACCCTTAGTGTCGCTCTTGGTGTGGTGGGATTTATATCTGCTTCGGTTAGGCCATGGCGCCAGGCCGTCTACCTTCACACTGGCATTATCTCCACCTTGCTCCATACCAACATCCCGGGCAACATCTCAGTCACCGTAAGTTAAGTGGGGTGTGTAGACGCGTGCCGCCCCACACACACCACAAAGCCAGTCAGGAGACAGGACGTGTGTGCTGGGCATTCCCCAGGTCCTGTCCTCCCCACTTACTGTTTTTTAATCAGTCCATACACCACTGACCGGGCTAATGTATGGCCCGGCCTGCACTATATGTGCAGGGAAACTTTAAACGAACGAACGAACGAACGCGTGCCGCCCAGCTTCGCGGTGCCTGGCTGTCTAGTTACTCATAGCATACCAGTGCTACACCAGTTCCGCGTCATGGCAAGTAAGGAATAGTGTTTCGCTGAGGGTGGGGGATGGAGAGGGGATTATTGAGAGAAGCATGTGGAGTTGAAAGGAAAGACATACTAACAAATGAGGAAGTGAAGGAGCGTTGTGGTGTGGATGTGACAGAAAGCGTTAGGAGAAATACACTGCTGGTTTGAGCGAGACTACCTAGGAGAGTGTATGTGAGTGAGGTGGAGGGGGGGAGGAGAGGGTGGGGAGGCAGAGGATGAGATGGAGGGATGGGATGGAGGTATGAGAGGGGGACGGGTGTGAACTAGAGGGGATGGCAGTGAAATGGGGGTGGGGATGGCAGGTCGATCAGGAGGCGGTGTCTGTGTCCACTGCTGCTTACGAGATAAAAACGTCATGCAATATATAGATAGACAGAAATCATGGTGTAGTGTCAATAATTGTTCTTTATTTTTCATTTTATTTTGTATTAATCTCGTCATCTTTGTACTTATTGTTTTTGATATGCTGCGAAATAACGGGAACTACTGTATCATGTATTAACTTTAGTATTTCTGCCTTATGACATTCAGTTCCTCCTCCTCCTCCTCCTTTTCTTTCCTCTCCTGTCCTCTCCTCTCCTCCTTCTCCTCCTCCTCTTCCATCTTTTTTCCTCTTTTTTCCTCTTCCTCCTCTTTCTCCTTTCCTTGTCCTCCTCTTCATTCCACTTTCTCCTCCTTATCATTCCCCACTTCCTCCTTTGTCCTCTTCCCCCTCATTCTCTTTCCCTTGTCATCCTCGTCTTTCTTTTCATCATTTCCTCCTCCTTCTCCTCCTCCTCCTCCTCCTCCTCCTCCTCCTCCTCCTCCTCCTCCTCGTCCTCCTCCTCCTCCTCTCTCTCGAAATCGACGAAAAGATAAATTACAGCACACACAAATAAAAACTGAGCAACACTTGACGCGAGAGACGTTCTGCCATTGAGCTACGTGAGATAAGCAACATAATCTGGGCCGAGTAAGAGTGAAATATATATGTACCCTGTGGACTACTGTGCTGTCTGTTTGAGAGAGAGAGAGAGAGAGAGAGAGAGAGAGAGAGAAGGGGGGGAAGAAGTCGAAAAAATTAATACCTTTTTTTTTTTTGTCAAAATATCACCACGATTTTTTTATGCAGTTGCAATAAAGGTTAATTGTGTCCAGTCATAACTTAGCAGGATTTGTACTGTGTGTGTGTGTGTGTGTGTATGTGTGTGTGTGTGTGTGTGTGTGTGTGTGTCTGTGTGTGTGTGTGTGTGTGTGTTCAGTTTCCATAATTGCCTTTCGTCCCCCTCTGTGTGTGTGTGTGTGTGTGTGTGTGTGTGTTTCTTCAGTTTCCATAATTGCCTTTCGTCCCCCTCTGTGTGTGTGTGTGTGTGTGTGTGTGAGTATAGGTCCATTGGCAGTGGATCAGTCCAACACTGTGGCAAATAAAAACCCACTGGGCATTAAGGTGTGCCATTTACCTGCCTCGACTGGCACACTGGTGGATTTAACTCCGTCCATTTATTTGTATTGACTGTACCTCTCTCTCTCTCTCTCTCTCTCTCTCTCTCTCTCTCCCTCTCTCTCTCTCTCACTCAGATGATTATACTCAGCAGAGGAGACAAAGGAGGTTTGGGTGTATGGGTGTGAGATGAGCTGTGTTGATTTGGCCACGTAGAGAGGATGGAGTATATGAGACTGACAAGGAGAGTGTGTGTGACTGAGGTGGAGGGAAGGTGGAGGAGCGGGAGACCAACGATGAGGTGGAGTGATGAGGTGGAGACGTATATGAGAAGGGAATGTGAGTTGGAGGGAATGCAGCCTGTCAGTGGAGGACAGGGTGACACTGAGGTGGCAGATTTGAGTTTCAGTAGGTGTAGATTTGGCCATATAGAGAGGCTGCCAGAGATCAAGCAGCGTGGAGAGCCATCATGTGACTAAGGCCGACGCATGCAAGCTTATTGGAGCTTTTATAAAAGATACGATACGATCACAGTACAAAGCAACTGATTAAGCAGCCAATAACTTAGTGTAGAATCCGAAAGCAGTATAGATATCGCTGGGAAATAAGCCAGGAAAGATGTGATAAACTGTAGATTAGCTGGAAAGAATGGAAAACACAATCCACTGAGTGTCCACATGTAGAGCCACATGGAAATTTATAGTAGACCACCGCCATTAAGAAATAAAAGGACCTTTTAACATGAGGCAACGTAAGAACAAGAGAGAGAGAGAAAATAAAAACGAAAGGATAATGGACGGTATAAAGATTCGTCAAAGTTACATAAGGGTCCCCTTTATTTTGTGGGAATTTTCTTTATTGCAAGCCCCGCCCCCAATGCGGCGTCTACCTGTCTGCCTCAACCCATTTAAAAACCCCATGCCCAGTCAGCGACCCTTAGTGTCGCTCTTGGTGTGGTGGAATGTATATCTGCTTCGGTTAGGCCATGGCGCCAGGCCGTCTACCGCTACAATCACAACTCGCCGCCAGACCAACGGTTACCGCCTTAGTTACCCCAATGTTATGTGGGTGTGTTGACGTGCGCCGCCCAGCTCCGTGGCGCCTCGCTGTCTAGTTATCCACAGCGTACCGATGCACACCAGTCTCGCGTCATGGCAAGGGCGGAACATTCGTGTTTCGCTGAGGGTTCACTTAAGCACCAATAGTTTATTTATGACTGACCCTTTTATTAATTAACTTAGTTCACACCCAGCAATTCACTTAAGACTCTAAACCACCCCTACACCCATTATCAAGATCACGGCAGCCACGTAATAACCCGCCATCCTCATATCCAGCACCCTACCTCAGACCCTGACCCCCCCATACTCCCCTTCCTCCACCCCTCCCCTTTCCTTATCCCCCTACCCAAGCCCTCTAGGGCTACAACACCTTACCCTAACACCCGTATCCTAGCATCCTACCCAGCCTCCTGGAGCCGGAAAAGATCAGATGAACCTGAGAGGCAGCCAATAAGCTAATGCTTGGCAGAGAAAGCCGTAGCTATTCACTCCTCCCGCCTTAAGTAACAACACAGTGCACGTGCGAGACCCCCCCCCTCCCCTTCCCAACACCAAACACGCGCACGTTGGGTTAAGCCCCGACACTCTTTCTCTTAGTCTAAATTCTTCCTCTCCTACTTAAACACACACACACACACACACACACACACACACACACATGCACCTTACACAATGCAACCAGGAACCAGAGCTCTCAGTACGGCCGGGAGTTTAAACTAAGGCCTGGTTCCTGCCACCACGTGTCGTCGCCCTGGTTGCATAACACTCATCACATATACACAATCATTCTTACCTTCCTTCCTTTCCCCCCCTTTTCTATACGTCATTATTATTATTATATATTACTTGTTGGTGCACCTGTGCGGCCGAGATGGGCTCATCCAGTACGGGGATAGTGACATCAGTTGTCACCTCATCTACAACCTTATTGTTCACATCCTCTCTGTTCAGCACAGTCTCAAAATGGAATTTAAAATCCTCATCACTGGGGCACAAGATTTCATCAGGTCTGTCCATGTTAAAGTCTCCTTTCCAATCAATTGCTCTCCACACTCTTGCGTCATCAGCGTCATCCAGCAGCCTCTCCCACCTACCAAGATTGCTACCACCTATCTCTACTGCTCTGTCTACCCTGCCTACATTGTCCTCCGCACGCGAGTATAAAGCGTCAGTGATGCGCTTCTCCAAAGCATCAACATTTACATAATCTTCATTAGGTATTCTTTGCATAATATTATTCACAAATGCTTCTTTGTTGATTCTGTTAAATCTGAGTGACTTTCTCATTAAACAAGTCTTGCCAGCATTTCCATGAAGGGCTGCGTGATCCCCTAGCGACCCCACCCTCGTCATGAGACTGTCCAAATCTACGCCTGAACACGTAACTGTTACTGTAATGGGGGCATGATCGGAAGGGAGGTCACCCCGCCTTAACACAGAAAAATCACTCATATAGTCTATCAGAGACGGTGACGCCACACACGTATCCACCTCCGAAACCCAGGTGCCGCGTCTCCGATATGTTTTATCACCAGGAAAATGTTTGTCAGCATACATGAGGTTATTAATGACAACCAATCTGTTATCAATACATATAGTACACAACAATTCAGCGTTATCGTTAGCCCTGTTTACATCATCGTGAATCACTGGGTATGACATATCATTTACATTAGGTATCTCCGCTATCGACAATAATTGCCTCACACTTTTCCCAAATCTAGCATTCATGTCACCAATTATGATGCATCCTTTATATGTGTACCTAGAATTTACTTTTACTTGGATTGAGGCAAATAAGTCGTGGGAGTAATACGGGGAGTCACATGGAGGAATATAACAGAAACCAAACAACACACCCTCAATGTTACGAAACTGCATCCAGACTTGATCTCCAATGCTTGTGTCGACATCAAATACCAACGTAGATAACCAGTTCTTAATACAGACAACCGTTCCACCCTGTTCCGCTGAACCAACTACCTTACTCCTATAAGTCACATATCCGGGGAATGACACTGACATAGACGTCTTAACCTCATTAATACTAATCACATCATAATTATGTAGCATCTGCTGCACATTTGTTTTTTCTAACTTTGTGCGCACTCCACCTATATTCCACGACAGTACGCTTATTTTCCTTACTTGCTGTGGTGATCCAAAAAAACTGAGGGTTCCAGCTATCAATTACATCTGCATCCCTATACAGCTTCCGTTCTCGCGTATCAAGACGAATCGTGCATCCTGCATTCTCCGGTCGAGCCTTCTCTGTCGTCTCTGCTTCACGAAGTCGCTTCCACTCTCGCCTGACACTCGGGTGGACATCCCTCTTGACGTAAATCCTGTTGAAATCACTCCCAGAGGTTTTAAGGCAGCTGGCATTGTCCAAGATGAGACTGCGTTGATTTTTATCAGCCAAAGGGAACAAAATAGGGCGGCGCCTGGTGCCAGATGAAGCGTTGTTTCCCAGCCGACGATGTGTTCCACCCACACCTACTACACCAGTTTGGGACCAAATCTTGCCGATTTTGTCCTCATCTGTCGTGGCACCGTCCAATGCTTCTTTTTCATCAGGCACGCCGAGAATAACGATGTTCGACTCTCTCTCTTTTCGGTCCAGTGCTTCTAAGAACTGCTGTTGCTTCACCATTATCTCAGCCTGCCTGTCGACCCGAGCCTTGAGTTCAGTGTAGTTTTTGTTCAGTATGCTATCAGGGGAGGTAATCATGTCTCTCAGTAGTTTCACCTCATTCATAACATCGTCAAGTCTCTTATTAATCTTCGACAGTTCACACACACACACACACACACACACACACACACACACACACACACACACACACACACACACACACACACACACACACACACACACACACACACACACACAGCATCCACATCAAACCATTCATCCCCAACCCCCACACTCCACACACAACACATCCATCCACACACACACACACACACACACACACACACACACACACACACACACACACACACACACACACACACACACACACACACACACATACATATAGTACTCTCTAGTGGAACTTGCTGGTGAGGAAATGTGTGTATGTAACTGTGATGGTATCGGGAGGTTGCCATGGTAACACACAGGCACCTCGCACCACACACACACACACACACACACACACACACACACACACACACACACACACACACACACACACAATTTATTTTTGGGTAGGGCTGGTAAAGAGATCTGTATGATCATGAGAGTTAATAGAGACAGCATTAACACTCTTATAGTAGTATGACTCACTCTCAGCTGAATGCCATCTCCCAGCAGTACCTGGAATAAAATACTAGAGTTGCCCCTACTATGAGAGGGCCCGGGAACCATCTAGTGGTTGTAAAAGTAGCTGGTCATGTTTCTTGTCTTGGTAGGCGTCGCTACTTGGCTACTTTTGCTAGTGGCCGTATGACAGTGGAAGGACGAGGGTGTGTGCGTGTGTTGCTGTGCATCCCTGAGGTAAGTGTTGGATATTTGTTGTTTTTAGCCATTAAGGTGACTAAATTAGGACACAAGGATATCGCACTGACAGCCAGGAAGTATTATGGCCAAAAGAAATAATACCTATAAGGCTGCTAGACGTAATTCTGATGAGACAAGGGGGATGTTAGTGTGAGGGAGATGAGGAGGCCTTGTAGTCCAGTGCTGCCGTTTTGTGGAAAATCGTCTGCTAATGTGGAAAAACAAATGAACGACGAGCATGGATGTGGGCAGGCGGACGTCATTCCACACTAATTGTTCACGTTATTTTATTGGAATAAGTGGGATTTTGTCATGATTGGTAGGAACTAACATGTATTGTTATTCAGACCCTTCACGGTTAAACCAACGAATATGTAGCGTTTGTCTATA
The DNA here is from genome assembly GCF_032717465.1 of Coenobita brevimanus. NCBI lineage: Eukaryota > Metazoa > Arthropoda > Malacostraca > Decapoda > Coenobitidae > Coenobita > Coenobita brevimanus. Next base: position 2,414 of record NW_027642786.1, on the reverse strand, counting down.
ATACTGTCATTTAAAACAAGGAAGAATACGTCGTGGAACAGTCTACCTCTACCCACCCGGCGATATCATAAATATATATATATATATATATATATATATATATATATATATATATATATATATATATATATATATATATTATTTACAAGACACGTGCCAACCATTAGCAGTCCACACTTGCTTTGTAATATTAAAGAAATACCGAAACAATGTTGTAATTCGTGTACAGTTGATATACTAGAAAACTTGGATGTGGATAAACTTACTTGTCTCCTGTCTTCTTATTAATCAACATTTGCTGACTAATTAACTCTCTTAATCATTTAACGTCCTTACACTTGAATCATAATAGGTCTGACATCATTAATTATACCCTCTCTTCCAGTATTCACAGTATACCAAATTTTATGGTAGTTATACCAACAATACATCCTCTGTCATCCTGGTTACTAAACGAGACCGTGTGCAATAATGACGTCACAACCAGTGAGCAATTCACGGCAACTCTGCCTTGTACCGCCTCAATGTTGGTGTCTCAGCACCAGTGAAATAGCAGTGTGAGTGTCGTCCTGTTGATTCTCGTGCCGATCAGACTGGTGGACTAGGTTTGCCTGCCCCCTTGTCCCTGTCCACCCAACAGTACAGTTTGGGACCTGAATGTAAACTGATAAGTGCGATTCAGATTTCAGAGGGACAATGTGATGGAAAAAAATATTGTATGTAAGTTATTTTGTCCTGAAGCGCACACACACACACACACACACACACACACACACACACACACACACACACACACACACACACACAGGACTCTCTAATGGAACTTGCTGGTGGGGTAATGTGTGTATGTAACTGTGATGGTGTCGGGAGGTTGCCATGGTAACACACAGGCACCTCGCACCACACACACACACACACACACACAACACATCCACACACACACACTCACACACACACACACACACACACACACACACACACACACACACACACACACACACACACACACACACACACACACACACACACGTACACACATACACGTACGCGTATATTGTGGTGGTGTTCCTTCATTTTACCAAGGCCGAGATAGTCGTTTTTTTGCAGCTTATTTCCGGTAGTTCAGTGAAAGAATTAAACTTATAGCTCTACATCATTTCCATACCACTTCTTCGTGACTAGCACCATTCTAGTGTTAACCCCTTGTCACAACGCAAAATTTAAGAAAGAGATTGCAATTTTACGCCAAGTTAGAGTGAACAGGGTATAGTAGTGATGCTGCAACACACGTATATTTGTCCTCCTGTTTACAGGTCAGTCCACACGCAGTCCTAAGGTCACGTCTTCCATAGAGCAGGTAACACATGGACAGCCAGCTTAACTAAATGGCAGACCAATGACGGAGTGAGAGGATGAGGCACACAGAGAACAAGATAGAGATGATACTCGCAGATCTACCGAGCTGGGACGGAACAAGGATCGGAGTGGAGACAGGTGAGAGGGGTCCTTATCCTGCAGTGATGTGTCATAGGCTGATGATGATGATGATGATGATGATGATGATGAAGACGGATGTTGCTGCTGATGATGTTGATGCTGCTGCTGCTGATGATGATGATGCAAACTCTAGAATATGGTTAGATGAAAGTGATGTATTTGATGATAATGGTGATGATATTGATATAACTTCTGTACTACATTTTTAACAGTGTTGGCATGGTGATGACATGCTGCTGCTGCTGACGATGATGATGATGATGATGACGACGAGGATGATGATGATGGTGATGATTACGACAACGAAGACGACGACGACGATGAAGACTACGACGATGATGACGACGACGATCTTCAAGTCATTGACTGAGTCACCTCTCCCTTTCCTTTCTATTTAACTTCGTGTTTTGGTGACTGTGTGTGTGTGTGTGTGTGTGTGTGTGTGTGTGTGTGTGTGTGTGTGTGTGCGTGTGTGTTTGTGTGTGTGTGTGTGTGTGTGTGTGTGTGTGTGTGTGTGTGTGTGTGTTTGTGTGTGTGTGTGTGTGTGTGTGCGTTTGCTTCTGTTCGTGTATGTATATCTTGGTTGATGATACCATAGTTATTCAAATGGCAGAATTATTTCCACACATTCATAGTTTTATTTCAAGGGTAAATATTAGGCCAAGAATATAGGACCTTTTACCTATACAATTAAGAGACACTTACGCAATATTCTGAAAAGCTTATTACATCCCATAGACCACAGCACAGGGTTCCATAAGTCACTGATCACCGTCTCTTTATGTATCGTTAGGAAGTGGGTGAATATGAGTGAAGTAATACATATATTTTGGTCTTTATTTAAAGGTAAGAATTAACCTCACATATTCTTTTTAATTTTAAGGATACAACACATAATTATCTACATTTTATCACAG